>NW_010359179.1:6318-10352 GCF_000414095.1 Morus notabilis | reverse complement strand
GGTTTGGGGTTAAGGGGTTAGGGTTTAGGGTTAAGGGTTTAGCGTTCAGTAGTCAGGGTTCAGGGTTAAGGGCTAAGGGCTTGGGCCTCAGTTATCAGGGATCAGGGTTCAGGTGTCAGGGCTCAGGGCTCGGGGCTCGGGGCTCACGGCACGGTGCTTAGGGTTCAGGGTTCAGGGATTGGGGCTATGGATTCGGGGTTCGATGTTCGGGGTTCAGGGTTCACGGTTCACAGTTCAGGGTTCAGGGTTCAGGGTTCAGGGCTCAGGACTCAGGGTTTAGGGCTAAGGGCTTAGGGTTTAGGATTCAGGGTTCATGGTTCAGTGTTCAGGGTTCAGGGTTTATGTGTCATGGTTCAGGGTTCAGGGTTAAGGGTTTAGGGTTGATGGTTGAGGGTTTACGGTTTACGGTTTAGGATTTGGGGTTTAGGGTTCGGGGTTCAGGGTTCAGGGTTTGGGGTTCAGGGTTTGGCGTTTGGGGTTTGGGGTTCAGGGTTAGGGGTTCGGGGTTCACGGTTCAGGGTTTAGGGTTCAGGGTTCAGGGTTTAGGGTTCAGGGTTCACGGTTCAGGGCTCACAGTTCAGGGTTCAGGGTTTAGGGTTTCGAGATATGGCTTCAGAGTTGGGGGTTTAGGGGGTTTAGGGTTTAGGGTTCAGGGTTCGTGGTTTGGGGTTCGGGGTTCAGGGAGGGTGCGGGGTTCGGGGTTCGGGGTTCAGGGTTTAGGCTTATGGGTTTGGGGTTTAGGCTTTAGGGTTTGGGGTTTGGGGTTTGGGGTTTAGGGTTTGGGGTTTGGGGTTTGGGGTTTTGGGTTTGGGGTTTAGGGTTTAGGATTAAGGGTTTAGGGTTAAGGGTTAAGGGTTAAGGGTTCAGTGCTCAGGGCTCAGGGCTCAGGGTTCAGGGCTCAGGGTTCAGGGCTCAGGGCTCGGGGTTCGGTGCTCGGGGCTCGGGGATCGGTATTCGGTGTTCGGTGTTCGGGGTTCAGGGTTCATGGTTCGGGTTTCGGGGTTTAGGGTTCGGGGTTCGGGGTTCACAGTTCACTGTTCAGGGTTCTGGGTTCAACGTTCAGGGTTCAGGGTTAAGGGTTCAGGGTTAAGGGTTTAGGCTTCAAGGTTCAGCGTTCACGGTTCAGGGCTCAAGGCTCAGAGTTCCTGGCTAAGGGCTAAGGGTTTAGGGTTCAGGGTTCATGGTTCACGATTCAGGGTTCAGGGTTCAGGTTCAGGGTTTAGGGTTCAGGGTTTAGGGTTCAGGGTTTAGGGTTTAGGGTTCAGGGTTCTGGGCTCAGGATTCACGGGTCAGGGCTAAGGGCTCAGGGTTCAGGGTTCTGGGATCATGGTTCAGTGTTCAGGGTTCAGGTTTTAGGGTTCAGAGTTCAGGGTTCTGGGTTCGGGGTTTTGGTTTCGGGGTTCGGGGTTCACGGTTAACGGTTCAGGGTTCATGGTTCAAGGTTCAGGGTTCAGTGTTCAGTGTTGAAGGTTTAGGGTTCAGGGTTCACGGTTCAAGGCTCAGGGCTCAGGGTTCGGGGCTCGGGGCTCATGGTTCGGGGTTCGGGGTTCAGTGGTGTGCAGGGTTCGGGGTTTGGGGCTCGGGGTTCGGTGTTCGGGGTTCGGGGTTCAGGGTTCAGGGGTCTGTGCTCAGGGTTCGGGGTTCGGGGTTCAGTGTTTAGGGTTCGGGGTTCAGGATTCCGGGTTCGGGGATCTGGGTTCAGGGTTCTGGGTTCGGGGTTTGGGGTTCGGGGTTCGGGGTCACGGTTCAGGGTTCACAGTTTAGGGTTCAGGGTTTAGGGTTCAGGGTTCAGGGCTCAGGGCTCAGTGCTTAGGGCTCAGGGCTTAGGACTTAGAATTTAGGGTTCAGGGTTCAGGGTTTAGGGTTTAGGGTTTATAGTTTGGGGTTCAGGGTATGGCATTCGGGGTCCGGGTTTCACGGTTCCCGGTTAAGGTTTCATGGTTCAGGGTTCAGGGTTCAGGGTTCACGGTTCACGGCTCACGGTTCACGGCTCAGGGTTTAGGGTTTAGGGTTCAGGGTTCAGGGTTTTGGGTTCAGGGTTAGGGGTTTAGGGTTCGGGGTTCAGGGTTCGGTGTTTGGGGTTCAGGGTTTCGGGTTTCAGGTTTTGGGTTTGGGGATTTGGGTTTTGCGTTTAGGGTTTAGGATTTAGGGTTTAGGGTTTAGGGTTTAGGGTTAGGACTTTAGGGTTTGGGGGTTTGGGGTTGGGGTTTTGGGGTTTTGGGTTTGGGTTTTAGGGTTTAGGGTTATGGGTTTAGGGTTCAGGGGTCAGGGTTCAGGGTTCAGGGCCCAGGGCTCAGGGCTCAGGGCTCAGGGTTCAGGGTTCAGGGCTCAGGGTTCAGGGCTCAGGGCTCAGGTTTCAGGGCACAGGATTCAGGGTACGTGGTTCAGGGCTCGGGGCTATGGGCTCAGTGCTCGGGGTTCAGTTTTCAGGGTTCTGGGTTCTTAGTTCTGGGTTCGGGGTTCTGGGTTCATGGTTCACGGTTCAGGGTTTAAGGTTCAAGGTTCAGGCTTCAGTGTTCAGGGTTCACGATTCAGGGTTCACGGTTCACGGCTCAGGGCTCAGGCTCAGGGCTCGGGGTTTGGGGTTCAGAGTTTGGGGTTCGGGGTTCAGTGTTTAGGGTTCTGAGATTTGGGTTCGGGGTTCTGGGTTTGGGGTTTGGGGTTCAGGGTTCAGGGTTCGGGGTTTAGGGTTTGGGGTTCAGGGTCAGGGTTCAGGGTTCAGGGTTCAGGGTTCAGGGTTCAGGGTTCAGGGTTCAGGGCTCAGGGCTCAGGGCTCAGGGTTCAGGGGTCAGGGTTCTGGGCTAAGGTCTCAGGGTTCAGGGTTCAGGGTTCAGAGTTGAGGGTTTAGGGTTTGGGGTTCGCGGTTCAGGGTTCGGCATTCGGGGTTCAGGGTCCAGGGTTCACGGTTTGGGGTTCACGATTCACTGTTTAGGGTTCATGGTTCAGGGTTCAGGGTTCAGGGTTCTGGGTTCAGGGCTCAGGGTTCAGGGTGTAGGGTTCAGGTTTTAGGGTTCAGGGTTAGGGGTTCGGGGATCAGGGATCAGGGTTTGGGGTTTAGGGTTTGGGGTTTAGGGTTTATTGTTTTGGGTTTAGGGTTTGGGGTTTTTGGTTTGGGGTTTGGGATTTGGGGTTTGGGGTCTAGGGTTTTGTGTTTAGGGTTTAGGGTCTAGGGTTTAGGGTCAAGGATTTAGGGTCTAGGGTTTAGGGTATAGGGTTTAGGGTTTGGGGTTTGGGGTTTGGGGTTTTGGGTTTAGGGTTTGGGTTTAAGGGTTTGGGGTTTGGGGTTTTGGGTTTAGGGTTTAGGGTTCCGGGTTTAGGGTTTAGGGTTTGGGGTTTGGGGTTTAGGGTTTAGGGTTTAGGGTTTAGGGTCTAGGGTTTAGGGTTTAGGGTCTTGGGTCTAGGGTTTAGGGTTTAGGGTTTAGGGTTTAGGGTTTCAGGTTCAGGGTTTAGGGATTAGGGTTTTGGGTTTGGGTTTAGGGTTTAGGGTTTAGGGTTCGGGGTTCAGGGTTCTGGGGTGAGGGCTAAGGGCTCAGGGTTCAGGGCTCGGGGCTCAGGGTTCAGGCTTCTGGGTTCAGGGTTCAGGGTTCATGGCTCAGCGCTCGGGGCTCGGGGTTTGGGGTTTGGGGTTCAGGGTTCGGTGTTCAGGCTTCGGGGTTCAGGGTTCTGGGTTTGGGGTCTCGGGTTCGGGGTTCACGGTTCACGGTTCATGATTCAGGGTTCAGGTTCAGGGTTCAGGGTTCGGGGTTCAGGGTTCAGTGTTCAGGGTTTAGGGTTCAGGGTTTTGGGCTCAGGGCTCAGGGTGCGGGGTTTAGGGCTATGGGCACAGGGTTAAGGGTTCAGGGTTCAGGGTTCATGGTTCAGTGTTAAGGGTTCAGGGTTCAGGGTTCGGGGTGCAGGGGACATGGTTCAGGGTTCAGGGTTCAGGGTTCTGGGTTCAGGGTTAAGGGTTCAGGGTTTGGGCTTTGGGTTTTGGGGTTTGGGGTTTGGGGTTTGGGGTTTAGGGTTTAGGTTTTAGGGTTATGGGTTTACGGTTC
>NW_010359179.1:4623-5842 GCF_000414095.1 Morus notabilis | reverse complement strand
AGGGTACATGGTTCAGGGTTCAGGGTTCAGGGTTCAGGGTTTTGGGTTCAGGGTTTGGGCTTTGGGTTTTGGGGTTTGGGGTTTGGGGTTTGGGGTTTAGGGTTTAGGTTTTAGGGTTATGGGTTTACGGTTCAGGGTTCAGGGTTTACGGTTCAGGGTTTGGGCTTTGGGTTTTGGGGTTTGGGGTTTGGGGTTTGGGGTTTAGGGTTTAGGTTTTAGGGTTATGGGTTCAGGGTTCAGGGCTCAGGGTTCAGGGCTCAGGGCTCACGGTTCAGGTCTCGGGGCTCTGGGCTCGGCGTTTGGGACTCGGGGTTCGGTGTTTAGGGTCGGTGTTCAGGGTTCTGTGTTCGGGGTTGGGGGTTGGGGGTTCAGGGTTCACGGTTCACGGTTCAGGGTTTAAGGTTCAACGTTCAGGCTACGGTTCAGGGTTCAGGGTTTACGGTTCAGGGTTTGGGCTTTGGGTTTTGGGGTTTGGGGTTTGGGGTTTGGGGTTTAGGGTTTAGGGTTTAGGGTTTAGGGTTTCAGGTTCAGGGTTTAGGGATTGGGGTTTTGGGTTTGGGTTTAGGGTTTAGGGTTTAGGGTTCGGGGTTCAGGGTTCTGGGGTGAGGGCTAAGGGCTAAGGGTTCAGGGCTCGGGGCTCAGGGTTCAGGCTTCTGGGTTCAGGGTTCAGGGTCCAGGGTTCATGGCTCAGCGCTCGGGGCTCGTGGTTTGGGGTTTGGGGTTCAGGGTTCGGTGTTCAGGCTTTGGGGTTCGGGGTTCTGGGTTTGGGGTCTCGGGTTCGGGGTTCACGGTTCACGGTTCATGATTCAGGGTTCAGGTTCAGGGTTCAGGGTTCGGGGTTCAGGGTTCTGGGTTTGGGGTCTCGGGTTCGGGGTTCACGGTTCACGGTTCATGATTCAGGGTTCAGGTTCAGGGTTCAGGGTTCGGGGTTCAGGGTTCAGTGTTCAGGGTTTAGGGTTCAGGGTTTTGGGCTCAGGGCTCAGGGTGCGGGGTTTAGGGCTATGGGCACAGGGTTAAGGGTTCAGGGTTCAGGGTTCATGGTTCAGTGTTAAGGGTTCAGGGTTCAGGGTTCGGGGTGCAGGGGACATGGTTCAGGGTTCAGGGTTCAGGGTTCTGGGTTCAGGGTTAAGGGTTCAGGGTTTGGGCTTTGGGTTTTGGGGTTTGGGGTTTGGGGTTTGGGGTTTAGGGTTTAGGTTTTAGGGTTATGGGTTTACGGTTC
>NW_010359179.1:3689-4183 GCF_000414095.1 Morus notabilis | reverse complement strand
GGTTCAGGGTTCAGGGTTCAGGGTTCAGGGCTCAGGGTTCAGGGCTCAGGGCTCAAGGTTCTGGGCTGAGGTGTCAGGGTTCAGGGTTCAGAGTTGAGGGTTTAGGGTTTGGGGTTTGGGGTTTGGGGTTCGGGGTTCAGGGTTCGGGGTTCACGGTTCGGGCTTCACAATTCACAGTTCAGGGTTCATGGTTCAGGGTTCAGGGTTCAGCATTCAGGGCTCAAGGTTCAGGGTGTTGGGTTCAGGGTTCAGGGTTAGGGGTTCGGGGATCGGGGTTTGGGTTTTGGAGTTTGGGGTTTGGGGTTAGGGTTTAGTGTTTTGGGTTTAGGGTTGGGGGTTTGGGGTTTGTGGTTGGGGTTTAGGGTTTGGTGTTTAGGGTTTGGGGTCTAGGGTTTAGGGTCAAGGATTTGGGGTATAGGGTTTAGGGTATAGGGTTTAGGGTTTGGGGTTTAGGGTTTGGGGTTTGGGGTTTAGAGTTTAGGGTTTTGGGTTTA
>NW_010359179.1:1037-3316 GCF_000414095.1 Morus notabilis | reverse complement strand
GTTTGGGGTTTGGGGTTTAGGGTTTAGGGTTTGGGGTTTAAGGTTTGGGGTTCGGGGTTCAGGGTTTGGGGTTTGAGGTTCGGGGTTGAGGATTCACGATTCAGGGTTCAGGGTTCACGATTCAGGGTTTAGGGTTTAGTGTTCTGGGTTCAGGGTTGGGGGTTTAGGGGGTTTTGGGTTTAGGGTTCAAGGTTCAGAGTTCAGGGTTTAGGGTTCGGGATTCGTGGTTCGGGTTTAGGGTTTGGGGTTTGGGGTTTGGGGTTTAGGGTTTAGGGGCTTTGGGTTTTGGAGTTTGGGGTTTGGGGTTTGGGGTTTAGGGGTTAGGGTTAAGGGTTTACGGTTCAGGGTTAAGGGTTCAGGGTTCAGGGTTCAGTGCTCAGGGCTCAGGGCTCAGGGTTCAGGGCTCAGGGTTCAGGGCTCAGGGCTCGCGGTTCGGGGTTCGGGGCTCGGGGTTCGGTATTCAGTGTTCGGTGTTCGGTGTTCAGGGTTCAGGGTTTGGGTTTCGGGGTTTAGGGTTCGGGGTTCACAGTTCACTGTTCAGGGTTCTGGGTTCAACGTTCAGGGTTCAGGGTTAAGGGTTCACGGTTCATGGCTCAAGGCTCAGAGTTCCGGGCTAATGCCTAAGGGTTCAGGGTTCAGGGTTCAGGGTTCATGGTTCACGATTCAGGGTTCAGGGTCCAGGTTCAGGGTTTAGGGTTCAGGGTTCAGGGTTCAGGGTTTAGGGTTTAGTTCAGGGTTCTGGGCTCAGGGCTCAGGGTTCAGGGCAAAGGGCTCAGGGTTTAGGGTTCAGGGTTCTGGGATCATGGCTCAGTGTTCAGGGTTCAGGTTTTAGGGTTCAGAGTTCGGGGTTCTAGGTTCGGGGTTTGGGTTTCAGGGTTCAGGGTTCACGGCTCACGGTTCAGGGTTCATGGTTCAAGGTTCAGGGTTCAGTGTTCAGTGTTGAAGGTTCAGGGTTTAGGGTTTAGGGTTCACGGTTCAAGGCTCAGGGCTCAGGGCTCGGGCTCGGTGCTCATTGTTCGGGGTTCGGGGTTCAGTGTTTAGGGTTCGGCGTTCAGGATTCAGGGTTCGGGGATCTGGGATAAGGGTTCTGGGTTCGGGGTTTGGGGTTCGGGGTCACGGTTCAGGGTTCAGGGATCACAGTTTGGGGTTCAGGGTTCAGGGCTCAGGGCTCAGGGCTCAGTGCATAGGGCTCAGGGCTTAGGACTTAGGATTTAGGGTTCAGGGTTTAGGGTTTAGGGTTTAGGGTTATAGTTTGGGGTTCAGGGTTTGGCATTCGGGGTCCGGGGTTCACGGTTCACGGTTTAGGGTGCATGGTTCAGGGTTCAGGGTTCACGGTTTACGGCTCACGGTTCACGGCTCAGGGTTTAGGGTTTAGGGTTCAGGGTTCAGGGTTTTGGGTTCAGGGTTAGGGGTTTAGGGTTCGGGGTTCAGGGTTCGGTGTTTGGGGTTCAGGGTTTCGGGTTTCAGGTTTTGGGTTTGGGGATTGGGGTTTTGCGTTTAGGGTTTAGGATTTAGGGTTTAGGGTTTGGGGTTTAGGGTTAGGAGTTTAGGGTTTGGGGTTTAGGGTTTGGGGGTTTGGGGTTGGGGTTTTGGGTTTGGGTTTTAAGGTTTAGGGTTTTGGGTTTAGGGTTTTGGGTTTAGGGTTCAGGGGTCAGGGTTCAGGGTTCAGGGCTCAGGGCTCAGGGCTCAGGGTTCAGGGTTCAGGGATCAGGGCTCAGGGCTTGCGGTTCGGGGCTCAGGGCTCAGGTTTCAGGGCACAGGATTCAGGGTACGTGGTTCAGGGCTCGGGGCTCGGGGCTATGGGCTCAGCGCTCGGGGTTCAGTTTTCAGGGTTATGGGTTCTTAGTTCCGGGTTCGGGGTTCTGGGTTCACGGTTCACGGTTCAGGGTTTAAGGTTCAGGCTTCAGTGTTCAGGGTTCACGATTCAGGGTTCACGGTTCAGGGCTCAGGGCTCAGGCTCAGGGCTCGGGGTTTGGGGTTCAGAGTTTGGGGTTCGGGGTTCAGTGTTTAGGGTTATGAGATTTGGGTTCGGGGTTCTGGGTTTGGGGTTCGGGGTTTGGGGTTCAGGGTTCGGGGTTTAGGGTTCGGGTTTCGGGGTCAGGGTTCAGGGTTCAGGGTTCAGGGTTCAGGGTTGAGGGTTCAGGGTTTAGGGCTCAGGGCTCAGGGCTCAGGGTTCAGGGCTCAGGGTTCTGGGCTAAGGTCTCAGGGTTCAGGGTTCAGAGTTGAGGGTTTAGGGTTTGGGGTTCGCGGTTCAGGGTTCGGCATTCGGGGTTCAGGGT
>NW_010359179.1:0-486 GCF_000414095.1 Morus notabilis | reverse complement strand
TTCAGGGTTCAGGGCTCAGGGCTTAGGGCTCAGGGTTCAGGTTTCAGGGCTCAGGATTCAGGGTTCACGGTTCAGGTCTCGGGGCTCTGGGCTCGGCGCTTGGAATCGGAGTTTGGTGTTCAGGGTCGGTGTTTAGGGTTCTGTGTTCGGGGTTGGGGGTTGGGGGTTCAGGGTTCACGGTTCACGGTTCAGGGTTTAAGGTTCAAGGTTCAGGCTTCAGTGTTCAGGGTTCAGGGTTCGGGGTTCACGGTTCAGGGCTCAGGGCTCGGGGCTCAGTACTCAGAGTTTGGGGTCTGGGGTCCGGGGTTCAGTGTTTAGGGTTCGGGGATTTGGGTTCGGGGTTCTGGGTTTGGGGTTCGGGGTTTGGGGTTCGGGGTTTAGGTTTCGGAGTTCGGGGTCATGGTTCAGTGTTTAGGGTTCAGGGTTCATGGTTCAGGGTTCAGGGGTTCAGGGCTCAGGGCTCAGGGCTCAAGGTTCTGGGTTGAG
>NW_010359178.1:838-967 GCF_000414095.1 Morus notabilis | reverse complement strand
AAGTTTCACCGTTCCCGTGGCAGTTCTAGATCACGAAGAGAGCTTCGACAAACAGCTCATGGGCCCCATTTCGACACCAAAAGTTGTCGCCGTTCCCGTGGCGGGTCTAGGGGGCGGAGAGGGCTTCGA
>NW_010359178.1:302-776 GCF_000414095.1 Morus notabilis | reverse complement strand
AGAGCTTCGATGTAACCTCTGATGGGCCGGCCCCGTTATGACACCAAAAGTTGTCGTCGTTCCCGTGCCATTCGTAGATCGCGAAGAGAGCTTCTTCTATCTAACGGCTGATGGGCCCCGTTACGACACCAAAATTTGTCGCCCTTCCCGGGGCGGTTGTAGAGTGCGAAGAGAGCTTCGATCTAACGGCTGATGGGCCTCGTTTCAACACCAACCGTTGTCGCCATTCCAGTGGCGGTGGTAGGGCGCGAAGTGACCTTCGATATAACGTCTGATGGGCCGCCCCCGTTACGACACAAAAGGTTGTCCCCGTTCCCGTGGCAGTAGTACAGCACGAAAAGAGCTTTGATATGACGGATGATGGGCCCCGTTACGACACGAAAAGATGTCGCCGTTCCCGTGGCGGTTGTTGAGTGCAAACAGAGATTAGATCTATCGGTTGATGGGCGCCGTTACACAACAAAAGTTTTGAGT
>NW_010359178.1:0-247 GCF_000414095.1 Morus notabilis | reverse complement strand
ACATAAAAAATTGTCACGGTTTCATGGCGGTTGTAGAGGGGGAAGAGAACTTTGATCTGACTGATTGTGGGCCTCGTTACGACACCAAAAGATTTCACCGTTCCTGTGCCATTCGTAGATCGCGATGAGAGAGTCGATCTAACGGCTGATGGGCCCCGTTACGACACCAAAAGTTTCGCCTTCCTGTGGCAGTTGAAGATCATGAAGAGAGCTTCGATCAAACCCTTGATGGGCCCCATTTCAACAC
>NW_010359177.1:713-819 GCF_000414095.1 Morus notabilis | reverse complement strand
GGCCCCGTTAGGACACCAAAAGTTTTCGCTAAAAACGTGGCAGCTGTAGGTCGCGAAGAAAGGTTTGATCTAACGGCTAAAGGGCCCCCTTACGACCCCCAAAGTT
>NW_010359177.1:0-261 GCF_000414095.1 Morus notabilis | reverse complement strand
TCTGACGGATTATGGGACCCGTTACGACATAAAAAGTTGTCGCCGTTCCCGTGCCAGTTGTAGATCGCGAAGAGAGCTTCGATCTAACGACTGATGGGCCTTGTTACGACACCAAAATTTGTCGCCCTTCCCGGGGCGGTTGTAGAGTGCGAAGAGAGCTTCGATCTAACGGGTGATGGGCCTTGTTTCAACACCAAACGTTGTCGCCATTACAGTGGCGGTGGTAAGGCGCGAAGAGAGCTTCGATATAACGTTTGATGG
>NW_010359176.1:0-272 GCF_000414095.1 Morus notabilis | reverse complement strand
ACCCTAAAACCCTAAACTGTAAACCCTAAACCCCAAACCCCAAACCCCAAACCCCAAACCCTACACCCAAAACCCTGAACCCCGAACCTCGAACCGTGAACCCTGAACCCCGAACCTCGAACCGTGAACCCTGAACCCTGAACCCCGAACCCCTAAAACCCCCAAGCCTGAACCCAGAACGCTGAACCCTAAACCCAGAACCCTATGCCCGGAACCGTGACCCTGGACCCTGAACCCTAAACCCTTAATCCTGAACCACGAACCCTGAACCC
>NW_010359175.1:2669-11809 GCF_000414095.1 Morus notabilis | reverse complement strand
AATCTGCTTTATTAATCCCTAATCGAGCTCCACGTCACCCACCCCGTTCGGGGGGCGTGACATAGGCATAGTTGGAACCATTGAGAAGATGAGGGTGCGTTACTGAGCCACCTTCTTTAAAAAAATCCATCCCTAATAATACAGACTAAATCCCAAAACCTCACTAAATAAACAGTTAGTGAACTGCTCTGATACCAATTATTAAGTCTGTTTTTATCGTTGGTGTCACAGAGAGTGTTATAACACTTTACTGTAACACTGTTTTAACAGAAAATCTGAAATTAAACCAACAAAAATAGCAATGCAGGAAAATAATGCAGAAACATAAAGGACACCAGAAAATGGTATCGCAGTTCGGTGCACACACCTACTCTGCAGGGCCACACCCAGATAGTGATCAATCCACTCAGTTTAAAAGATTACAAAGGACTGAACGGTCTTACACACTCAACGACTCCCTCCTTGACAATGTCGCCATTGCCTAGAATCTCCTTAGAAAGCTTGATCAGTGAGCACCACTCGTCTTGACGGTTTTCTCCCAAAACCAAAGAATTCTTCTCCCGAAGAGCCAACTCAAAAGTGTTCTAACAATCCGTCGCAACACATCAAACGACGCTTAACATTACAATCTCATTCTAACATGAACAAATGCAACTTTTCTATTTTTAGCCTTGTGTCTGCATAACACGTTCTGCCATCATCACCCCCATTAGACCACCCTCAAGCCTAAAGATCACCAGCCATCAATACCCCAAAAAGTCCACTCTTGATTTTTTACAATCAAGATCTTTGATTGCCAGCCAATAAACATGACAGCCAAACTTTCCTTAAGAGGCCCACCAATTTACAACGCCAGCCAATCTTACACTTAATTTGTCAAAAATAATCCAACACAAAAATGCACTAACACTACAGGAACACAATTAATTAATATTGGTGGAAACAGGAACTCAGGAAGCACCTCAAGGCAGAAAGGAATTCTAAAACACGGAAGCTAACAACGTCCGCTTCCGGAGTTTGTGAGCCACAACATTATTAGTGCTCCATTTGTTTCGAGAGTTTTAGCTTGGTTTATGATCATAATTCTTAATTTCTTACAATGTTTTTTTTTACAAAAAAATTAAATTTAAAAAATCAGAATCATAAATTAAGATTATGAACCCATGAACCAAACATCACTCTATCCTAGTCCAAAAGCGAACATGATTGGAATTGTCACGAAATATATATCTCAAATGATTTTGTATAGTTTCATTTTATTGCATGATTATACAAATGTAAGTATATACACACACATATGTATATGAATCTGACAAGTCGCATGCTATTACATAACAAAATTTGAATGATATTAGAAATGATAAATTACAATCAAACACACACACACACATTGAGCACTATTAATGTTGACAAAATGAAACTATTGTTTACCATATTTTATATTAGATTATAAGAAAAATGCAATAATATTATTCATGTTAATTAGAAATTACTAATCAGATACAAAAGCTTTGTCGATGCCAAGATCAAGTCCGAGTACTTGCGAAGGAAAAAAACCCTCTGAGCAATGTCAAATGGCAAAAAAAGGAAAACGTAAACCGAATAAGCATTGTTCCCTTGTCTTTTGTAAACACTAGTTTTTAGTAATTAACAAGGACAAGGAACCTCATTTAGTATCTTGTAATATTTATTGTACTAATAGTATTTTGGCATCTTTCTAAATTCTATTCACGATGCTACAACACTAAACAAAGAAAAATAAAAAAATAAAATAAAATAACCTTAATAATAAGGGAATAAATATTTGTTTTTCAGCTGGCAAAACAGAAAAAAGAAAAGTTACAACTGTTAATGTCAAATCATGTTTATATAATCTGATCTGATATCGGTTCGTCAGCAGCATATGTCACAGCATATTACTTCGTTAAAAGGACAAAAAGGGAACCGCAGAAATTTTACTTATTTCTTTTCCACGTTACAATATGATTGGCCCATCGACAAGTCAGAGATGCTCCAAATCGACATCAAAACAAAAGGGCCCCCAAAATCTTACTAAAATATTCATGAAAATGCCACCTTATGGCTTTTGTTAGTGCTTTGTGATGCCTCATTTTCATCCTATCCCGAGTCATTATGATTATGATACACCGTAGGTACAGTACATCCCATCCACTTTAAAGCACCAAAAAAAAAATCTAATTAATTACCCTAAGTCTCTACAACGAACAATTCATAACTTTTATAGAGTTCTAGTCTGGTGTAAAATCACAGTGCGTAGTTTATTATAATATATTTTTTTTATAAAAAATTAAAATTATGAATTATGATTCTGAATTCATGAACTAAACGCACGCTTAATTTTTAAAGAGCCCACCTTTAGTAGGACTAAGAAAAATTTGAACTACCTATTAATTTCTTACTTTTAAAAACTTATATTTATATTAAAAATTATGTGTTCTACATATTTTTCTAATGTTATATAATTTTAATAAGATTTAAAGTTAGAAACTGACTTTACTGATAAAGAGACTATATGATGTGAACATTACAAGTGCATAATATCGCATACAAGTAATAAAGTATCGTCCCTACAAGAATTGCGTTAATTTTAAAAAAATACCGAAATTGGTTAACTTTAGAATTATTTGAACAACCAAAAATAACCTAGAAAAATAGTAAAAACAAAATACAAATAAAAACTCAAATAAATAAAAGACTAGGACAACCGATCTCACCAAAACTAATCTAATTTAATTCATTATCCTTACTAACATCGCCTCTTGTTCATGTGTTAGAACGGTTAACCTTAAATTATTTAATAGTCCTTCTGGGGATGCTATTAAACACATTCCTAGCATGTAAGTCCACTATCGCTCGATGTGAATACCACCACCCTAAAAATTCATTAAGCTCCTTGATTCTCTTAATTGCTCACGTAAATCGTATCACTATCTCTCGATGTCACACGCACCTTACGGTTTCTCTCGCAAGAAGCTATTCTTAAAATCTCCTTCTCAGGTTTCAATCTAGCTCTCCAGAACAATTCAAATATTGGCCAGATAAACGAAAGTATTAATCACAGAGAAAGAAACAAGAATCATGAACAATAAACTAATAGTGAATTAATTCATTAAAAACAAAAATAAATTAAATTAAAATAGAATCGGTAATCTCATAGCCTTAACAAAAGAAAATTATAACATAAAAATAAAAATAAAATAAATCAAGGGTTCCAACACTTAAATTTACAAAAATACAAAGATAGAAAAATAAAAAAGAAAACCTATACAGAGGTGTCATAATTCTCCAAACTTGACTCTTTAATCTTCAATCTTCTGTTCTTGATCTTCAAAATATTTTCTCACTTATAAACCCTAACCTAAAAAACAACCCTGAAAAGTGACCCCAAATTTCTCAAAATAATTTCCCCGAATATTTCTAATCAGCTCTCTCATTGGGATTTTATTATTTTTGTGTGTGATGAAGAATCTTCTCCCCTCTCAATTGCGGCTGAAAAGGCTTTAAATAAGCCTTGGATTTCACGTGAGCCAAAGAGAGAGAACAGCCAAAGTAGGGCTGCTTATGTCACCAGGACCATGTGGCGGCGCCTGGTAGGCTGGAGCTTTAAGCGGGCGATGTGGCACCGTGGGACAGGCTGAAGTGTGAGGGAGCACAGAGTGAAGGTGAAACGCAAACCACAAGATCCGGCACAGCTAAAAAGGGGCTGAGAAATTTGGTGACGAAACGTTTAGTTCATGGATTCAGAATTATAATTTAGAATTATTCTTGATTTACGTGTATTTTTTATGAGAAAAAATATTATAACAAAATACGAACTATGATTCAAATCAGAATACAAATTCACTAACCAAACAACCTGTTAATTACTAATCCGGATTCTTTTCTCTCTTTTTTGTTTTTTTAAATACTCATCTTTTTTTTTCCTAATTTAGCATCCCAATTGATCTCTAACTTACTCATTTTCACCTAATTTAAATACGAATGAGGATTACTAAATAATTAGAGGTAAAAACTAAATGAAATCAACTAAAATAAAATAAAACAAAATAACAGAATATAAAACTAAAAATAAATAAAACAAATAAAAATCCTTAAGAATAAAACAAATTTAAATAAGAAGAAAAATAACTCTATTTTATAGAGTTATTACCCTACCAAAAAAAGTCAAAATATTATTTTTAGTGAGCAGAACAAAAGAAATAAAAGGTTGGCCATTTTTTTAATAATCATAAAACATTCTTATTTCTAAGTTATATGTTTAATTGTACTCGTCGTCGTTAGAACACCGATATAGAAATAATGGTAGACAAATTTTCCAATTTTTTTCTACCTATTTACGTTTTCTACTAAATCCATCTCGATTGTAATGAGCCTAGCTAAGCTGGGTAGGTATGCATTAGATAGCAAAAATTAAAAAGAGAAATGTGTATTAAATCACTGAGAAGCATTTGTTTGCCTTGGGCTTACCTTTAGATTTTATTTTTTCTTTATTTAATGAATTTTGGAGTGTCGGATTTGATGTGGCTGAGCTTTTATAGTATGTATCAACATAGTTGAGATGTACTAAAAAACATATAACATTAGTTATTTCTTCTCATTATTCATAAAGGAAAAAATATTTAAATTTTGATAATCAATATATTATATAGTAACCCAAGGATCCAACACCATATATTAATATATTATATATAGTACCGTACAAAGCCGTCGACTTTTTCATTATTGAAGAAGAAGTTCTTAGCCGCCCATTCGATTAAGTCCACATATTATAAAAGTATTAACATCGAAAAAGTTAGTTATGCATCAAGGGAAGAAAAAATAAAAATAAAAACATATACAAAAGAGCACCACGCGAAGCACGCTACAAAAGTAATGAGAAACAATACTATAAAATAAATATTTCAGATGTCTTTAGGTGACAAAATGAGTTTCATTGGTCAAATCAAGTCAAACTATTATTCAGAAAAGGAAAACAAATATCTAAACGAACTTGCCTTAAACATTAATTCTTCCCTCTATTAACTTATATTGTATGAGATCCATACTTTCATAACATACGTTGATATATAAACATAAACTAATTATTATTGGCCAATAATCTTTGAAGCTATATAGAATTTTAAAGCACCATTGCTATGCTTCTAATTGTAATTAATATCATCTGAAATATCATCCTAGATAATTTTTCATGCCAATTAAACGAATTACTTGTTGGATGTCAAGTTGCATTTGGAACTAATTTTTTTGTTTTGCATAATATTTCTAGGAAAACAACAATGTACAAACTGCGATGGGGTCGATTTTTGCATTGATCCCATGGAACAAATACTCACTTTATCTTTGATTTTTGTATTCATTCAAAACTCGAAGGATTATTATCACTGATGTCCTTAAATTTTAAGGTCATTTTTAGTTTGTCTCATGAACTTTAAAAACTCTCATTTTATTCTCAGAACTTTGAATTGTTTCCCCTTCTATAGCAATTTCTATTAAAAATAGATAGAAAAAAAAGAACAATGCAGTCACGTGATCTTTCTGTTAAAAAGAATCATATAAAGCCACATGACCACATTTCGTCTGATTTTAACAGAAATTACAATAAAAGAGGTTAAGTGAGAATAATTCAAAGTTAAGGGGCAAAGTGAGAGTTTTTAAAGTTTAGGGGCACCAGTGAGAATAATCCAAACTCTAAAGTTGGTTGAAACGAGAGTCTTCGTAATAAAAACTCTCTGAGTTCAAGTAAAAAATCTTTCCTAGAAAAATCTCAAAAATCAAAATGACGAAAATTTAGTAAGAAATCAAGAAAAACGCATCTTTCCTTATGTACGGGATCATGAGTGTGCGGGTGTGTTCGATCTAATCTAAGCCATTGATTCTTAATGACATGACTTTCAATCTACTTTGCGCCATTGAATATCAATTTTGTAACGATCCGTACCTCAACTTGGTATGATATTGTCAGTTTGGGGACTGAGCCCGCACGGTTTTGCTCTTAGACCTCACCCCAAAAGACCTCATATCATTGAGAGGTGATGCCCTTTCTTATAAACCATTATCTATATCTATCTCTAGGGGCCCAACATCCTCATTGGCTGCTTCCGGCTAGTACAGGCTCTGATACCATTTTAACGACCCACACATTAACTTGGTATGATATTGTTTACTTTGGGCTTGAGCCCGCACGGTTTTGCTATTAGGTTTCACCCCAAATGATCTCATACCATTGAGAGGTGTTATCTTTTTTTATAAACCATTACCTATATTCATCTCTAAATGATGTGAAACTGTACAACTTATCTTATCTTGACCCTTTTGTCTCAATTTAATATTGTTTTGCCTCAATCTGAACCGTTACCTATATCCAACCATAAATTTGATGGCTGTCACAAATTTAATGTGGTTCAATTTGATATTGTCCTGTGTTTCATTTAAATCGATCTTTTTGACGTGTGTTTTATGTCATTCTGCCTCAGCACATGTGTGATTTGTGCTAGAGGTTTTAGCATTCTGACCATATTTATTTTCGCAATATGCTAAGCGTTGAATTTGTCCGAATGATTCATTTATTCAGAATGCGATGGTTTTCTCACTAATTCCCCTTAGATGGATTCAAATACCGGTGTAATGTTGATGTCTAATTACCACGTCATTTAAAAAATTTAAAATACCTTTTAGCTATAATTTCTTTTCGTGCTTTAATATTTAGATCTATCAAATGATGTGTTAGAATAAGACACAAATAGAAACACTAATTGCTGGACAGGTAATTTGAGTCCCTTTAGATTGGTTCGATTATTAGAATGTCATCAGTACTTTATAATTTCTAGTCCAAACTTTAGTCGTTTCTACAGGATAATGTTTGCTCCTATATATTCCATAATGAAAACAAGCAGAGGATGGAAACAAAACATAGCTTTCAATCATCTTTAAAATTACCTTTTCACTCTTTTCAAACTTCCTAATTTTCTCATTCATCTATATGTTGTCATTCAAAGAACCATGCATGAACTTTTATGCATGGTGGGCCATGAAGTCATACGTTCACCCAAATTTTTTGTCTTAGATGTTGAAGTACTTTCTAAACAAATATATATATATATATATATATTTATATTTGTGATCTTTCTTTTGTGTTATTGAGTTTAAACTTAGTAAATTACACGCCAATTCTTCAGTACATAGTTCGTAAAATAGTTATATTCACCGGAATGAATGTTTTGAAATAATCAAATCTATCAAATTTCAAACGTGATGATAAAACGTTCATATATATATATATATACACATATATACACACACGTATTTTTTATGTTTGTATTGAAATCTTCAGTCAGGTGTGGATTAATTACGACTAGTTCGTGAAAAAAAATATTATTCTTCAATAAATTTAGAGTTATTATCATTGGTACCTCTAAATTTTAGCGTCATTCTCAGTTTACCCCATAAATTTTAAAAACTCTCACTTTATTCTCTGAACTTTGCATTATTCTCATTTAACTCATTTTGTTATAATTTCTGTTAAACTCAGATGAAAAAGAAGAGATTGAGTGTTGTCATATGGTTCTTATATATTTATTTCTAACAAAAATTTAAATATAAATACTATGCAATTGCATTACTCTATTTTTTATTATCAATTTTTAATAAAAATTACAATAAAAGAATTAAAAGTAAATTAAAAATGACTCTAAATTTTAGAAACATCAATAATAATAATCCTTAAATTAATTAGAGATCTCCAACTGATTAGTATACTAATCATTTGGTGTATTTTCCTTGTTCTCTGCTCCAACTATTTATCAAATATTTAACTCTTACAAAATACATTTCACGCTAACGAAGATAACTCGCAAGAATGGACTAACAATTTAATTTTTTCTATTATTTTTATTTTCTTTTAAACAGTAATAAATATAAGATTTTTTTAAGTTTAACAAAATTATTATACCTTTTAAATTCAATAAATATTGAAATCCCAGCGAATGAATCATCAACTAGGCGCCCACCATCACTATTAAAAGCCCCGTTTTAAATATTCAGCACGTGCCTTAAAGCTTTTATAATAATTTGTTTTCAAAATATTTTAAAATTTTGGACTGTCGGAATTTAAAAACTCTAGCGAGTCAAAGTAATTTTCGTTGCCTCGTGACAGCTGCCTAAGTGTACGGTCCAGATCATTTATTACCTTGACTCACCAACTATATGGTCAGGATCGTTTTCGCCAACCACAAGGCAAAAAGTACGCGTCCCAAACAGCCAAAATCTCGTGACCTTTTGCGATAAATTGAAGCCGCAATGTCCTTCACTCACGAGAACCTGTCCCTTCTAATGAATGCGGCTATTCAAACGTTTTTTGCCTTGTTGGATTTCTACCATCATTATTTCATTTTATTCATATATATAATATCTAATTTTCTTTTTTAAATATATAATTTATTTGAAAAAAATGAAATGTCCATAGGTCTATGTTTTTAATCTTTAAATTTATATTAAAAACTCTATTTTTAAATATTTTTTAATCTCAATTTAATTATAATTGAATTTAACAGTCAAAAAAATCTCCAACTCTGCGTTAATTCGTGCAGGCACAGCTATAGTGCCCCGCCCCATGGGGCCTAGCACTGTTCACGCGCTAGAACTAGGGCTACTTTTTTTTTTCCTTTTCTTTTGATTAGTTTAAAGGCTAAATGTTTTTTTTTTTTTAAATTCTTATTTTATTCCCCAAGTTTATAATTTTGACTAAAATTTTTTCCATTTTACCACCAAAGAAACAAATACTATTCCTTTTTATCCCAGTTTTATATTTTTACGATTTTGGTTAAATCAGTTTTTTTTTTAGTTAAAGTGAAGCAAAATTAATAAGTAATATATGTGCATAATTGGTGAAATAGATTAAATTGCTACGAATTATATAAAAAAGATTAAAAAGAAATATACTAAGAATATTATTTGTAAAGTAAAATTTTGAGTATATAGATGGGAGCTCTATAGTATACGGCTCTATTTTCACATGCATAAATATAAATATCTCACTTGTTAGCTTAAATTCCTTGTTAGTGAAAAGGTGCTCTTCTTCTTTTCTTTTCTTTTCTTTCTTTTTTTTTTTTTTTTTTTTTTGC
>NW_010359175.1:0-1511 GCF_000414095.1 Morus notabilis | reverse complement strand
TTTTACATAAATTTGAGTTGAGCTTATCAAAAAAGTCACGCATTATATTTTAGATTGTATCATTACATTTTTCTTTTTGAAAAATGATAATACTACATCAAAACTTCACATTTTAAATTCGTGTTACATCTTTTTTTTTTCCCTTAACATGTTGATTTTAACTGTGAAAAAATTTACATATCTTTTATATTTTATTTTTGTTTTCGTTTTTCGTTTGTTCAACTCTTTTCCATCTTCTTAGAATCACGACCACAATGATTCGAGTTGATGATGGAGAATGTTGAGTTGTAACTTCGCTAATTTATATTATTTTTTTGTTAAAAATGCGGTTCACGTGGAATTCTATTGATGCAAAGTGTGAAACAATCACACAAATAGTATTGAGTGTTGGACTGGATCTTCTGTTCAATCTCAATATTTTAAATGCTCACTTTATTTAATAGCTTCAAATATTAAAAACATATAAAAGTCAGTTAAAAATATTTTAACTTTTTTAAATAACGTGATATAATATGATTTTTTTAATTTATAACATAATATAATTAATTATATAATATAATATTTAAGACACTAAATATAATTGACATGTAATTTGCATCCCAAATGTCGTGATGTGATAGCGGGTTAAAATACATATTGCGTTGTTGTATTCAATGGATCCATAATATAACAAACCTTAAGCAATTAAAATCATTTCTTCTTTTATTAAGGAACTTCATGGATTAGAATGTTTACTAATTACTTGTTCTCCTACCCTGTTGTACCGTAGGAGTTAAAAATATTTACTAATGATTGTTGCATGCTTTTTAATTAATAGTTTCTTCCTTTATTAAGAACAATCCATATATTGAAGTATCGTTCAGTTCTCTAATTTAAGTTTTTAATTTAATATGAGATATGACTATTTATAAAAAAAATTTCATTATAATAGAAAAAATTAGATGTAATTTTTTATGAGTGATTTTTACTATAATAAATTGAAATTGAAAACTTAAATCGAATAATTGAACGAGACTAGAACTTTATACTCTTTTTCCTAAGAAAAAAAAACACGCTTTATTCCGTAGAAATTAATATTCTGTAAAATAGAGATTATATTCTTTTACTTATGATTAATTTTTCGTAAAAGATTATAAATTAATTTGTGTGGTTACAAAAGGGTGACATTACAGGATATTTTGAAAAACTATTTTGTGTCATAATAGTTATAATACTACTCTTTAATCATGAAAAAAATTGTTATTTTCACTATTTTTTGTTGTACGTATATACACAGTTCTGAATAAGTTGACTGTATTCTTACGAAAATTTTTATGGACAAAATAAATATAAATTTAAAATGCAACCGAAAGTCGAAAACACTCCCCGCTGGCCGCTGCTCAAGGCTCCAACCCATCCGCACTCTTACATATCCTATTTTGCCCTTTTTGATTTTAAATATTGGCAAGTTGGTCCTCACAAGTCTTGTTTGGCGACGTTCGAGGGAGCCTCGTGTTTTTTTTGGTTTTGTG
>NW_010359174.1:2152-3574 GCF_000414095.1 Morus notabilis | reverse complement strand
CCCTTGAAACGCAGTGATTCTCATCTTGATACTTCCCAAGTTGTTATCCACTCGGTCCATAGCTTCTCTATTCCATCCATATCTCCTATGGTTGCCCACTGACATTCTATCAAACTCGTCCTCTAAATTTTCCCCTTCGAACTCTCCATTATCCTCCACCTCCTTTCGAGGCATCATGTTCTTCCTTGGAGCATTCAGTGGTGGTTTAATCTGTGGTGTTCCCCCTTCCACCTTATCTAACCTCTCATGTAGGTGTTCGAGCTCCACCCTCATGATTCGTTTCATCTCCCCCATTAACGCATGTATTTGCACATTCGTGATAAGAGTAGGTGGAATCTCTTCGCCTGTGTTTTTCTCCGGTTCCTATGACATGATTAAAAAAGGGAGTGCTTCTCTCGAAGACTAACTTATTCAAACCACTCGTGTTTCACTCGAATTCACTCAAGTAAATTTTGGCTTTTACGCTTTAATAAGCTCACACACTCTGCCTTTTTCCTCTTGTATTCTTCTTTTAGTTCTTTCAAAACTAAACCAACAATAAGAAAAGGACTTCTAGTAGTCAATCAATTCAATACTTAATCCACACGAATTTAAATATTGTCACAGAAATTTTTTTTTTTTGACACTCAAACTTTAAAGGCTCTGAAACTATGGAAAACAAGCTTTTTTTTGCCCTAAAAATAGGGTAACCGGGCAAGCCCAGGTGAAGATTGTAGGGCTCGAAAAGATCTTCGATTTGATATATTATACGTCCCGTAACGATCCCTGGATCAAAAGTTATAGCAGTTTTCGTGAGGTTGCTTCTTTTCCCGATTTTTTTTTTTTCGAATTCAAAACCCTAACCCTAATTGGGCGATATATATTTTTTTTTCTAAGAAAAGAAAAAAACGCAATTAAACAAGAAATATGATAGCAAAACATGATGATCCTAAGCTCTGATACCAAGTGATACAAACCCCGCCAACGATGTGACGAAACCCGTAGCCAAATATGGGATACGATCCAAGATCTTCAAGAATTGATGGAAACCGTGACCCGTTGCTTAGCGAAGCAAGAACCTTGGTATGGTGAAGACGTCACAAACGAGTATGGAAATTTCGTTTGATAAGTCAAGGGTGAACGCCACTAGGAAAACCTTGATAAGTTCAGAATAGTTCTTCAAGAACTAAGAAGAATATCTCACAAAGTGAATAAACATCAAAAACTCTCATTAATTTCATTTTTCAACCTTAAATAGCTGAAAACAAGCTGAAAAGGTTTAAAAATTGAAAAGTCCTATTCTATCTTTAATGAGCTAGAAGCCTAAAATAAGATAAACCTAAAAACAAGATAAACGCAAGCCTAAAGCTTATCCTAGGGAAGGAATCTAAATTTGACTCTAACTCCTTCCTAAAAAATGCCTAAAAACTTATCCTAGGGAAG
>NW_010359174.1:1803-2077 GCF_000414095.1 Morus notabilis | reverse complement strand
TAAATTGAAACTTAAACCTAAAAAGATAGAATTATGATAAAATCAACTCTTTATCCGCAATTTGACTTGGTCCCTTGTTGGAAATTGCGTCTAAGCCTCTTGGAATATGCAAGTTCGCCATGCAATTGGCTTGATGGACGTTTAAGGTTGATTGTCTTTCTTCCGGAATGACTTTGATGGCTATGTTCTCATCAGTACCGGGGCTGCCCCGGGTCCGTACCGGGGTCGCCCCGGGGCCGCACCGGGGCCGTCCCGGGGCCGCACCGGGGGCCCC
>NW_010359174.1:0-1247 GCF_000414095.1 Morus notabilis | reverse complement strand
TCTTCGCCCTCTACAACCGCCACGAAAACCGTGACAAATTTTTGTGTCGTAACGGGCCCCATTAGCCGTTAGATCGAAGCTCTCTTCGCAATCTACAATGGCCAAAGGAACGCTCAAAACTTTTGGTGTGTAACGGCGCCCATCAACCGATAGTTCTAATCTCTGTTCGCGCTCTACAACCGCCACGGGAACGGTGACATCTTTTGGTGTCGTAACGGGGCCCATCATCCGTCATATGGAAGCTCCCTTCGTGCTCTACAACTGCCATGGGAACGGGGACAACCTTTGGTGTCGTAACGGGGCCGGCCCTTCAGCCGTTATATTGAAGCTCTCTTTGCACCCTACCACCGCCACTGTAATGGCGACATCATTTGTTGTTGAAACGAGGCCCATCAGCCATTAGATCGAAGCTCTCTTCGCGCTCTACAACCGGCCCGGGAAGGGCGACAAATTTTGGTGTCATAACGGGGCCCATCAGCCGTTAGATCAAAGCTCTCTTCGTGATCTACTACTGGCACGGGAACGGTGACAACTTTTTATGTCGTAATGGGTCCCATAATCCGTCAGATCAAAGCTCTCTTCACCTCTACAACCGCCACGAATAAAGCGACAACTTTTGGTGTCGTAACACGGCCGGCCCATCAGAGGTTATATCGAAGCTCTCTTCGCGCTCAACCACCGCCACTAGAATGGTGATAGCATTTGGTGTCGAAATGGGGCCCATCAGCCGTTAGATCAAAGCTCTCTTTGCGCTCTACAACCGCCCCGGGAAGGGTGACAAATGTTGGTGTCATAACGGGGCCCCGTAGCCGTATGTCGAAGCTCTCATCACGACCACCGAATGGCACGGGAACGGCCACAAATTTTGGGGTCGTAACAGGGCCCATCAGCCGTTAGATCGAACCTCTCTTCGCATTCTACCGCCGCCAGGGGAACGGTGACAACTTTTGGTGTCATAACGGGGCCCCGTAGCCGTATGTCGAAGCTCTCATCACGATCAACGAATGGCACGGGAACGGCCACAAATTTTGGTGTCGTAACAGGGCCCATCAGCCGTTAGATCGAACCTCTCTTCGCGATCTATGACTGGCACGGGAACGGTACGGCCCTGGGGTGGCCTCGGTACGGCCCCAGGGCACCCCGGTATGAGCCCGGGGCGGCCCCGGTACTGCCCCAGGGTGGCCCCGGTATGGCCCCGGGGAGGCCCCTCTACGGCCCCGGGGTAGCCCCGGTACGGCCCCAGGGTG
>NW_010359173.1:53557-126582 GCF_000414095.1 Morus notabilis | reverse complement strand
TCTTTTTTTTTTGCTCTGCTTGCTGCTCAAATTCCCCACTCTAGACCGCTGCTCAAATTCCTGACTCTAGACTAGAGGCCTCCACTGCTTCCTCTCTATCATTCGCGTCGCTCAATCTCACCACCGACGAGCCTCCATTGGTTCCCCTCCCTCATCTAAGCTCCAATTTCACTCTAAATCCGAGCCCTAGATCGTTGAAAACTACCCAATATGGACAGGGAATGGCGTTCCAAGCCCACAGCGGAGGCACCGCTTCCGCCCAGAACGAGGCCATCGACCGCCGGGAGAGACTCCAGCGACTCGCCCTGGAAACTATTGATCTCACCAAAGACCCCTACTTTATGCGCAACCACCCCGAATGGTAACCCTAATTCTCTATCTCTCTATCTCTCTCTCTTCAATTTCACCTCCAATTGAAATGAGGGTTCGTTTCTGATTTTGTTGTTTTTGGTTAGCTATGAGTGTAAGCTTTGCTGGACTCTGCACAACAATGAGGGAAATTACTTGGCCCACACTCAGGGGAAGCGCCACCAGACGAAATTAGGGTTCGTTTCTCATTTATGCTTTAGTTTTTGCTTTTATTGTCATTTTGTCAAACAGTTAGTGGGTTGGAAAGTTTCTTATTAGTTTTTAAAAATTGTTGATTTCTTCGGCCAAAGATCATCATACAAGCATGAATTTCTTTGTTTTCTTAGTTTATGGACTGATCTTAGATGTATTATAGCCTGCAAGTTTACTGATCTCATTGCCTTAAAATAAAAAATAAAAAACCTAAACTCACAGAGATGGTAAGGAATTGATGTCTAAAAATGAGTCTGGTTTTATTACTTCTTGACCGGTTTCAAGCCTCCAACGCCAAAGGTAACTGCCAGATTATGTGTGTGTGTGTGTGTGTTTTTTTTTTTTTTTTGGTTGCGGAGAAAACTGATGAGAAAAGAAAGGAAAGGAAAATAATTGATTTTTTAGAAGAATTCCAAATGTTTTGAACTGCTTCAGTATTTTGATTCTATTATTGAAAGTTCTTCCGTGGCTATGATGTTTAATTTGTGTATTATGGCCTAGTTCTTTATGTCGAGTGATATTTGAAGTTATGACAATAATGTGTTGCCGGTGTATACCATTTCGCTTGGCATATTGTTAAACCTTTTCGGTTCAGAACTCCTTGGTAAGTATGCTTTACTTTACTCTAACGGCCATCCCCACCAATATGTCGAAGTTAGCTAAACCTTAGTAGCGTAATTGTTATTGCCTATGAAGTTTGCTCCATACGTGGAACCTTAGGGCCACCACACATTCCTTACATCAAACTGCAAAAGAACATAATAAGAGAAAGATCATTTCCTTCCTCTCTATTTTCTTCACCTTGGTTATATACCTTTCTTTTCTTCTCTCTTATCATACAAAGCATTAGATTTAACCATCAATGAGCTTTTTATATGTTTGTCTAGATGTATGTTTGTCCATTATTCATGCTTTCCTGGTTTCTTTACTGAGCATCTATTGTACCCACGAGGCAATTGATATGTTTGCAGTTGGAAGTAACATTTTAGCATCTACTGTAATGCCTCCTTTTGATTAGAATGATTGAAGGAGTGTTTTTAGAATTTTGATATGATACCATTAAGGATTTCCAATTCTAGATTATGGTGGTTTCATTTTTCCTTTTTACTTTTGTGCAGGAGATTTTCTTGTCCAACTTAAGAGAATTGAAGCCAGAACTTTGTATTACAGCAGCATATGGGAATATTTTACCTAGGAAATTTCTCAATATACCTCCATTAGGAGAAGATCCTCCGCCACTACCACCACCGGCCTCAATTTGTTAGAGCGTTTAATTTTTGTAATATTAAGATTTTACTTGTACAATATTTGCATAAGTGTTTGGGTTTGCTTAAGTATGACTTTTTTAGTATTTTGTTTGGATTCTAATATGTATTGAAATATTTAGAGATTTTTAAATTAATATTTGGTATTTCATTTATATATAGTTTTTCAAAAAATACAGGTATATAAATCTGTTTCAGTTTTGGTGACCAAAAAGATTTGATAGCAACAAATTAGTTATTTGTTACTAAATATTTGGTACTTGATTCTTGTTCTTTTTGTTATCAAATACATTTTGCTACCAAAAATTTAGTTTTTAAATTTCATATTTTTCGTTACTAAATACCTTTTGCTACTGAATATTTGGTCATTAAATCTCATATATTTTGCTACTAAATACAATTTGATACCAAATATTTAGTCCTTAAATCTCATGGCTTTTGCTACTAAATACATTTTGTTATCAAATATTTAGTGATTGAATCGCGTACTTTTTGCTACCAAATATATTTTGCTACTAAAATTTTAGTAGTAAAAAGCTCATACTTTTTGCTACCAAAAGCCTTTTGCTACTGAAATTTTTTGTCCTTGAATATCATATATTTTGCTACCAAATACATTTTGTTATTAAAAAATTTATTGGTAGTAAAAATTATTTGCTACTAAAATTTTAGTAACTAATACTTTTTGCTACTAACTTTCAACTATCAAACTTTTTTGGTAACAAAAACATTTTACTACTAAAAACAGGGCTTTTAGTTACTAAATTTTTGGTAACAAAAGATTCAAATTCTTGTAGTGTTAGGAGTTGTTCAATATTTTTCACTATTGATGCTACGTACGTTCAAGATTAATAGAACCATGAATATATTATTTGGCCAATGACTCCAATCTCAATATCTCGTACGTTGTTAGGGAACTAAAATTTAAATAGAGGTCCTATTATTGTATTAGGTGCACCAAATCAGAGCATCTTTTTATATAATGACCAGAATCGTGTTTGTTTTATAGGTTTCAATTCTAACAAAATTTAAATTTTTATTAAGAACGAGCCAGTAGATTCTGATGGTGTTAGTCTATTTTGGTGTTTTACTTTTTGTTTTAACTAGTCCATTTTGGTGTTTTACTTTTTTGTTTTAACCAAAAATAGCTCCGTACATTATCTTAGATTTTCTTTTCTTTTTTCCTTTTTGAATATATCCTAGTTTCTATATTAAACTAGCTTAGGGATGTATATGATAGGAATACATTAATCTTATGAATCTTTATCTTTATTGTTTTATTTTTTTTCTTTTTATTTCTTTCATAATTATAAGGAGCTTATAGTGCATGTGTTATCAACTTTCTAGCTATTCAACAAAAAAAAAAAAAAAAAAAAAAATCTTTTTAGCAGTTTTTGTTGGCTATGTATAACTAAAGATAAGGCCATTTTCTAAGAAGACATAGGATGTAAGGCTACTTCCAATTAAAATGCTAATTCCAATATCATATTTGGTATTGAAAATTGTGAAAACGATATATTTTATATGTTATTTTCATTTACACTCTAATGTATATAGTCATTTCAAAAGCTAAATTTATTTTTTTGTCTAGGTCATTTAACTTCCAAAGTTGTAATAATAAATTTTTAATTTTAAAATAATTTAAAAATGACAAAGTAAACATATGAACCAATACAATTAAATGATAAAATTTGAAATATACTATATTTGGTGGTAAATTTAAGATTAGCATATGCAAAATTTAACATTGCAGCAAAGAAAAAAAGGAGCAAAATTTAACATTAAGAATAATATTGCAATGGAGAATTATTTTCTTATTCAAATGTTACACTTTGGCATTAACATAGTAATTCAGAATTGCAATGAAGATGCTTTAAGTGGGAGAAGTTAAAAAGAGCATTGGGCATTGTAAGTTTTTACTCAAAGGCCTCTTAATATGTCTCATATAGTTTCATTAAAGGGAGGTCTTTATGTTCATGAAATTGAATGGGACTCTGTCAATGAAGTTAGCAGGATTAAAGCCAAAAATCTGCTAATTGCGGTTGGTCCAATTGTAAACCATGTTAATTTACTTATAGTTAGGGACATGGTGGTTCTTGCTGTTATATTTCTGGTTCTTAGAACGTGACAATTCACACACTAACTCGCAACGCGTTTAACGTCTTTAGTGATCGCTTCTGGTTAGAAGAGGTCTCATCTTGTATTTCAGATTTTATTATAATTGAGTCCTCTCAGATTTTGGTTTGAATGAATATATTTCCATTTAAAAAAAAAAAAAAAAAAGACACGGAACCTCTATCTGAAAATGTTATCCAAAATCCTCTCTAATTCATTTTCAAAAAAAAAAAAAAAAAAAATGCTCTCTTATTACTAATGTGAAAGTGTTACGTCATTTTTATAAGTAGTAGTTATTTAACAAGTTGAAAGCCGTTTTCCATTAAAAGCAAAAAAAAAAAAAAAAAAAAAAAAAAAAAAGCAGAGCTAAGAGCTGTCTATACCCAGTTGTCTTTTGACATTCCTTTCTCGATGTTATGACAATCGGAAAGATATCCATATTGGGTTTAAACTCTATTTCTTCATTTTTTTTAAATATTTTTTTCGAGTTGACATCGACCATAAATGACTTTAGCACAAAAACTCAGATGTTCTCTGATATTCTCTCTATTCTGGTACAAGGTACGCAGAGGTTGTTGCTCATGCATCTCTAAGATACGAGTCCTTCTCTACAGATCGCATGACTTTTGTTGATGACGAAGAAAGAAGATTATCCATTGCATCTCCATTTGTATCTTTGATACGAGTAACAAGGACAATTAAATCTTAACGAGGAAATAAAACTTAAAAATTATTTTTGTAAGCGCCCCTTAAAATATGAAATTTTTTTAAAAGTGTCTTTAATTTTTTAAAACCATTCAAAACATCCATTGACCTATAAAAAACTGTTCTAAAAACCCCCTCCATCCAGTTATGTCTATAGCGTAAGAGTGAAGACAGTTGAGATCAAGGAGTTAAAGAACATCATTGACACCCACTAAAACTTCTATCTTAAACCAGAAGAAATGACCAAGTATTAGAGTAAACAATTGTTTAAATCCTTGTAAACTTATACTAAATATGGTAGAAAAATTTGGGCATAATTTTGCAGCCGTCATGTGGAATCAATTTGATGGCCTTATTCAGCGAGCACCACTCGTCTTTAAAAACTACACAATGAACTTCCTTCGGTTGATAATGCAGTCTCTTCCGAAAGCTTCTCATTATTCTCTTGAAGAACGATCTTCAATGCACACTCAAGGCTCACAAACTCACACGCTTTTCTTTGAATAATTTCTCTATAAAACCATATATCTAAGTGAGCAAGACCTTTATATAGAACTTGTATTCCTTGACACTCGCACAATCTAAGTCTCATTCAAATTATCTTCATAATTATCTCCATGGTTTTTAACTTCTTTCAAAATCTTCCAGATTGTCTATTTTTAAATAAAAATCAGATTGTGCAATCAATTCAATCCGAATTCTTTACTGCAACATAACAACTTGATCTCCATTGCTTTTTTTTAAATATAATTCGTATTGTGCAACCAATTAAAATCTGAATTCTTATCTGCAGGGTAACAACTTGATCTCCTCGTTTGAAAAACTGCATCCTCTTTTAAATTCAAATCCAAGAATCATATTTTCTACTGCAACCTTATCAAAACTGAGCAGCCTTATCTTAATTCAAAACGCATCTCTGGTTCTTCATCAAAGTCTTCAACCTGTTTTTAAATTTTAAACGTTGCCAATAAATTGCCATGACTAACAAAATAAATTAGCTCCGCTAGAGAATTACGTGTGAAAGTTAGCTCTTTCCAACTAATAAAATGGGTCTCCTATATCGATTAATTTGATGTTTAAGAGCTAAAAATCTTCAGATATAATCCTCAGAAACGTCAGATCTAGTAGGAAACTATTACCAAACCACACAAAAACAACAAAAAACAAGTAAACCGTGCATCACAAATCTAGATCCGACTAGAGTAATACCACTAGAGATTTAAATTAATTATTAGCTGAACATCTAGCTACAAAACAAACCTATAAATGATAAAGATTTGAGAAAGAAACCTATCAAAAAGAGGAACAAATGGACAAAGGGGGATCTAGATCCTGCTAATAATAAAATTTTTAAAATACAACAAATTAATATAATACTACTTATGTTTTATATTAACGTCCTCATGAGTTGAGACATATTGATAGACTATTATTTCAAGCACAGTATTGGTCGGAAATATACTTATTAACAAAAGAAAAAATGAGTACTAGCCTCTCCATAAACATGTCATCCCTTTACTCGTAGGGTATAACTACATTCATATACGTTGTATATTCTAACTCAAACTCCAATTGGAAGCTGCAAATGTTATATATGTATGGGACACCCTTTATCCAATTCTTGTAGCTTTTCTTGTTACGATAATCAGTTGGTGGGTCTATACTTAGCGAAATCCAAAATGCAATGGCAAGCTACCACCTGGTTCCATGGGCTTCCCCATTATTGGGGAGACTATCCAATTCTTTACCCCAAATCCATCATATGACATCCAACCATTCGCCAAAAACAGAATACAAAAGTACGTCTATCATGTCCAATTTAGTTATTATCATTATCGGCCTTTATCTTTAAATAATAGTTATTATCATTATTAGTCTTTATCTTTAATAAAGGTAGATCAGTCTTTTTGTTTATTTTACAAATCTATATAAACCTTATGTTCATGCTTTTATTTTTGAAGCAAAAAACTATAGCCTCCGTTTTTTGTCTGTTTAGTTTTAAAATTTTTCATAGTATTCGAGCTACCATCTTTTGTAGACTTTGTTTGCTATCAGTCTATCACTAAGAACTGTTAATTTGAAATTTTAACTTTTTCATTTATTTTGAAAATCAATATAAACCTTATGTTCTGATGTATTTTTTTTTATTATTATTCAATGAGAAACTCTACCCTCCGTTTTCTCTAAATTTTGTTCTTAGATTTCAGATATGACACACAAAAACACCTAATATTCACTCCATTAATATTTTCATTCATGGCTGATCCATCTTGCCAGTTCTTCTTTTCATATGCAAGATTTTTTTTTTTTTTTTTTGTACATCATATATACAAGTGGCCTTTTGTGCTTACGTGTGTCATATGCCCTCAATATGCATACATGCATGCATGCATATATATATATATACACACATATATATGTTTGTATATATGTAGGTGCATAAATAGGGTCATAATTCTATGTATTACATATAAAAAAATATAAAAATGAGGATGATATTTGAACTTAGTACACACGCGTTAGAAAGGTCAAGACACATGCAATGATTATCATATGTGTCTGCGTATATTAGTTAAATATGCATTATTTTGGTCGAATAAAATTCTCAACAGAAAAAAAAAAGAAAGAAAATCATCATAAAGAAAGAAGTTAAAATAAAAATTATATCGCATGTTATATATAGATTTTCTTGTTTTTTGATAAGCCGCGTATATAAATTTAAATAACAAATTTACAGACTAAATATTTTCATAATACTAATAATTCAATGACTAACAATGCTAAAGTCCTTTAAAGTAATCAATTTTCCCCTTTACTCCCCTCAAAATCTAGTGTTAATGACTATTATTAGGAATAAGAAGGAAAATAGCATAATTTGAAAACTTTGTGTTTTTTTTTTGTTTGTTTGAAAATAACAATTGTGTTTCGCTTTGCGTATAGTAGTGCATATGTGCATATACTATTTGTTGGTGCAAAATTTCGTCCAATATCAAATGAACATCCTTAAACTAATTCAGATTGGACAAACCTCTTAACCAAAAACGGTGTATGAACAACTCGTTGAAGACTAAGAACATTTAAAAAAAAAAAGAAAAAAAAAAGAGTACAAATAGGGGCACAACTATACTGTTTTTTGAGTGAAAGGAACTTGAGCAAATTTATACCCAGTCTAGCAAAGTTACTTTAATTGTTTGTGATTTGTCGCAAGCACACGAATCGCTCAAGTAATATAATAAAAGAGTAAAGATCATTCCCTCGGCGACTAGTCTAACAATTATTGAAATTAATATTTTCAACTTTATTTAGACAAAAAATATTTTTAAGATTGATAAAATTAAAAAGGAAAATAAATAAAATAGCACAAATGGTACGCAAAATAATTCGAAGAGAAATTCAATAATAAGAAAACACAAAAGCATACCAGTTTCACTAAGACAATTCCTATTTTATTTCAGTTATTCGCTGACATCGCTTTACATTCATGCAGTAAATAAAAAACCCTACTTTGTCTGATAGTCCTTATAGGAATGCTATCAAACATATTCCTAACATATAAATTTACTATCGCTCAATGTAAACTCCAACATCCTAGAAATTCATTACGCATTCTGGTTTTTCCAAATTATTCTCACAAGTCATATGACTATCGCTCGATATCATACGCATATTATTTTTATGAGAAGTTGTTCCTAAAAATCTCTTTTTTGGGTTTCAATTTAGATCTTCAATTCAATTCAATAATTGATCAGGTCATTGAAAGCATTAAGAATAATAAAAGAAACACATACATCAATGAAAAATTCTTAGTGAATAAACTTCATTAAAAGAAAATAACTGAAATCAAATATTCATGTCTTGGCTACACTTGTAGCCCTAGTCAAGAAATTTAGAACATAATTAAAAATAAAAACAGGCTAAAAATAAAATTCAACATAAGAAATTCAGGAAAGAAGAAAACTATTTGTCAAATTTAAAGTTAAACTTCGTTCTCAGATGAAGCTTCTTCTCCTTTGCCTTGCTATAATCTCTCCCTCTTTTCTCAGTCAAAAGATTCAGAAAATAACCCTAGAAAGTCCAATTTATAGTTCTTGAGTCGTAGTGGCAATTTTGTAAATTTTCGGAGGTTGAAAGAACACAATTTGCACAAGAATTTGAAGTAGCACCGCGGCTCTACTATTTCCTGGTGGAAAACTTCACTTTTCCGTATTTTGGGTTCATGGCGCTACTGTGTGGGAGCCAAAGCTCTCTGGTATCGGGTTTTTGTACTAAAAATGACTCGTTTCAACGCCTAAGCGCTACTTTTCAAGGCCATGGCGCTCCATATTCAATTTAGCTCCATCAAATCTTTAAAAACTTGCCCACAAACTCCAAAATAACGCTAACCTACAAGACAAACTAAAAACAAGTAAATAACTCCTAAAAATGACTAAAAACTAACAAAATAACAAACTAGAGGTAATCAAATTATAAGCACAAACTCAACATATCATTTTATGTGCGGATATGCTGAACTAGAATGTGTCTGGTCATGTCAAATAAGCTTACATCCAGTATTTAACGTCCCGTTTTGAGGACTAAGTTTACGTACGGTCTTGCCAAAATATTACGTGCAAGCCTACTGAATACGCTTGCGTTTGGTGTCACTAAAAATGTTTACTTCTGAAGCTACCGAGCCAGCTTACGTTCAGTTAGAAGGTGGGTTCAATCAAGTAATTTGAAATAGAATTTATATTTTGTGAAAAAACATTATAGTAAAACTTTTTTTTTTTTTTTTTGAAAAAAACATTGTTTGAACCAAAATCAAAATGGTTTAAACCCTCTAACTAAACAAACACCGGGTTATTTTCCCACTTTGTGTAGTCAAATTAGTCAAACATCATTAAACACTATTTTTATGATGATGTAGATGCCCTTCAAATTAGTATTAATAAGATTGGCATCAAAAAATATACTAGGATATGTTATTTTAATTTGTGCTCCAATGTATAATGTATACGGTTAATTCAACCTAGAACTGAGGGCAACAAAAGCTGTGGGAAGCTTCATAAGTATGCGATTCCCAAGCGGACGCTGATGGGGAAGCTGGTGACGAAGGGAGGATGAAGTAGAGGGGGTCAATGAATTAACTCTGACAAGGAAGAAGGAGAGGGGGCGGAAGTCAATATGGATATGGTGGTCGCTGATGCCGGATCAAAAGTTTTCCATTTTTGGTGCAAAGTTCTTGGCGACTGTGTTGGAGATGAAAGTTAAAAATTAAAAATTAAAAAAATCATATAGAAATTTTATGGAAAATTTTGAAGAATATCATAAAAATAACACTAAGTTATTATTTTAGCCATTAATTTTAAATTTAACACTTATACCATTAATATTCTGATTGGATATCTTTCATATTCTATCATAATATATATTTTTTGACAGAATATTTTTTTATTCTACAAGAATACGTTTTATATTCAACCAAAATATTTTTTTAATGACATTTAATAGGTTGATTGAAAATAATGGGGGGTTTTTTTTTTGTGTGGTTATTCTTGTAATTTTTTTCTTAATGGAGACTTTTAATCTTTTTTTTTTTTTCAAAAAAAAAAGAAGCGATTTCCACCCATTGCAGACAAGCCACATCACACATACCATGCAAGGACATGTGGGTCGTGAGTCAGATGAGTCAGGTTATATAATATTGCTCTTTGTGATATGTTATATTTGGTGATAAATTAATCACAAAATATAACACATGACAAATTTAACACAACAAATAGTACTGTATTAGAGAGTATATTTTACACTCATATACTAAATTTGTTATTGGTACATTAATTAAAACAGTGATGCTCTTACAGAGCTAATAATAAAACTGATACACTAGCCTAATGAATTGATGTCTTAATTCATATGTCAGGCTAATAGATTAATAGACTATACGTTTTGTTTCTATATAGGTTAAATTCACAATGGTCCCAGAAGTTTACCTTAAATCTCATTTTGATTCCTGTATTTTCAATGTCACACGGTTGGTCCTTAAGTTTTTCTTTTGTTTCAATTTTGATTCTTCCGTTTACTAGGCATTAAAATTTGATAAAATTTGTATAAGTTAGGGACTAGAATTGGAAACAGTTAAAATATTGGGATTATTTATAAAAATTAATTTTTATTTTTCTTACTATTTTAATCCCTAAATTTTATATGTCTCCAACTTTTGTCTCTAAATATTTCTATAGATTTCGTCAAATATTTAGCGCCAAGCTAACAGACAGACCAAAACTGAAATAAAGAAAATCTTAAGGATTAATTGTGAGACATTTTAAAAATTAAAGACTAAAATGAGATTAAAAGTAGACCTCAAGAGATTAACCCCTTTTTATATCAAACGAATATACATGCCACAATCCACCTTAAATTCCTACTTAGTGCAACATCCAAAACCGTCAATTTGTTTACCACTTATAAATTAATAATCAAAAATTGCAACAAATAATTCTATGCATATTTGAGTCGAACATTTTCAAGTTGTACACGTTATTATACGTAGATAATAGTCTATTTTCCCACACTTTTATTATCTACACATTTAAAAAATTATGTTTGAGTAAACATAAACTACACCCCAACATTTTTACCACATCAGCAATTTTATGTGGCAGGATTTTTACCGTCACAGAAATTTTTTTACCCCAAATACAAGTGCCACAAATGTGTAAGTAATTCTAGTCACCTACATACATATATATATGTAGGTAGTAGTGTATTTTCTCACACTTTTAATATCCACACATTTAAAAAATTATCTGTGGGTAAAAATTATAAGTTTTACCCACACCCTCATTGTGCATCTTGATCCATTGGATAGTTTGGTTGTAGATTCTGACGTGAAGCTTTTATAAACGCCTTTTCAAGTATTCTTTTAACATTTCGTCGAAGAGAAAGAGTTCCTCTAATTTTATGAATTTTTTTTAGAACACTTTTTTCTTGAATATTGTTCAAAAGAATTTCGGAGGGCTTAGTATTCCACCAATTCTTAACCCAAGATTCCAGACTTTTATTAAATGTAAATGAGAGAGAGATCCAAGGCAAAAGTACTATAAATGCCATTTCAACAATATATATTCCGGGTACTTTGCCGCCGGTGTAATTTTTTGGCGCCAGATACTGGCGCAAAAAATGTGTAAGTAATTGTACTCACCTACACATGTGTATGAAAAATTTTAATTGCCCACATTTTTATCACCAACACATTTAAAAAATATATGCAGGTAAAAATAAGATTTACCCACATAATTTTATGTGTGGCTAAAAAATGTTTGGATAAAATCTGTCGTGATCTACTTTCTTTATTGCTCACTATTAGATAGGTTTCGTATCAAACTTCTTACATATACATCACAGTTTGTCTATGCATTATACCATCAAACTAGCTATGTATGAGACACAGAAAATGAATTACTTAAGAGATTTTAAACATCTTAAAAAGTTGCAAAGTTCATAACAATTCTTACCATGACACAACTTTTTGAAACGATTATTCCTTATTTTTCTAAACAACTATCTTGTTACATTGTCGAAAAATCATGTCTAATAGGGTCTCATATATTTTACATAAAATATTACATACAATGTCACACACAAATTGACAATAATTAGATTTAACAATTTTTACCAAGAGAATCACCTATGGTACATACAATGTCACTTTTTTTTTTTTTTTGGTAGACATACGATGTAACATAGGGTCACGTCTGCAAATTACACTCTAATAGCCAAAAGTTACCACGTTGTTTTCACATATTAAAAAAACTTTAATTTCATTTTGTAGATATTATAGAATTACCTTTGTACCCCTCGTATCAATTGAATATGTTTTTTCTTTGGTCAAAGATCAAGACCTCCTGCGAAAAGAAAAACACTGGTGAATCAACAACAAACATCGACATTATTTTTATGTATTTTATCCAACTGACATTATATGTGGGTGCCGTATCTAATCTGGCTGCCGGATTAAAGAGTAAACACACACACACACACATATATATACGCGCACATACATACGCTTTTGAAATATGATTATTTTCCATTCTTCAACTTTTAATAAGGATAAAATTCGTCCCAAACGTAATTATTACTATCGGTAGCCATTTCGATCATTGAGAAAAAAAAAATAGAATATTGGGTATGGATGACTATTCTTCAGTAAGTTGCTAAATATTATTGGTGCCTAAGTAACACTGATATATCTAAGTCTCTCTCATCATTTTTTAATGAATTATTATGTACGGGTCGACGGAGGCAGGATTTTTATTCAGTGGGGGCTTAAATTTTTATCTGAATATTTGTTTTAAGATAAATTGACTTTTGTAATTTTAGAAGGGTTATATTTAATTTAATGTAAATTTATGTAGATTCGAGTAGGAGTAAAATTAAAATTTTTAATTCTTGTGGGGACTAAATAAAATATATAAAGATTTGAGGGAGTGATTAAATAGTTTTTCTCAATTGTTGTGGGTGATATTTGTTAAAATAACAAGGATATAGGTAAATATTTTCAAGAATAAAAAATGTGAGTGGGGGCTTAAGCCCCGCACTAGTTTAAATGTGGCTCCGTCCATAGTGCCTCTTGAAGTTTTAGTTTATTCTCTATTTGCCTCTTATATTTTAAGAAGTCTCATTTTGCCTTCCAAATTTTGAATTAATTCCACTTATACTCTTTTGTATGAATTTTTGTTAAAATCATACAGAAAAAGAGATGATTAAGTCTAACCATGTAGTTTTTATCCATTTGGTTCAACATAAATTCAAACCTAAAAAACACGTGAGGGCTTTTCTCTCTTTTTTTATATGTTTTTAATAGAAATTCTAACACTAAGATTAAGTGGGAAGGATTCAAAATTTATGAGGTAAACTGAGAGTTTTTAAAGTTTACGAAATGATAATGATCCTAAAATTCAAGATAACTAGTGATAATAATCCTTTCTTAATAACAGGAAGAGCAATAATAATCTTGCAGTTGTTTAACTCACATAAATCTGTCTCTTGACTCTTTTCTTCTTTTCTATGTCGACTTGGGTTTCTTTCTTTATTTGTTAGTTGAAAATCTGTCTCCCTTTTATTTATTCTTTGGTTTGTCTTTGACTCGAGACCTTTGTCTTCCCTTCTGTGCCCCCTCTCTTTCTGTTTTAAGCAAACCAGCTGGCTTAATCATGTCGTTACTTGATTAACAAAACCTCCAAACCACAATGCAATGCAGCACTTGCGCATCAAATCTCTTTATATATTTTGACAATCTATCTTTAATGGTATAGGATAAGCATTTGCACAAATATGTGTATAGTTGCCAAATCTCATTCTGATCAGCGAACAATAATAGTTTGAAAAGAAAAGTTCTTAATTGTTGACTTATTATTTTTCTCATTGGGTGGAGCTGGCAATTTGAGTCCTGAGACGACAACACGACTCGAAATCCATACGATATTAACGGGTGAGTGGTTCTATTCACACCCCCTCTTTTACTCTTTGACACACACTTTCTAAATACACACCCCACTTAATTTTGAAGAATTAATTTTACTTTTTACACACTCTTAATATTTCAAGATTCTCCCCTAACTATTTTCACAAAATTGTTAATTCTTAAATATTTTATTTTTCTTTCCGAACCCACAAATTTATTTTAATTTTATATGTTAATATTATCATTTCTTTATTTCTCTTTTTTTTCTTTTTCTTTTTTTTGAAGTTTTGGACATGAAGTCTTTCTCATACATAAAGAAAATTTACTGCACACAAAATTGTTAATTCTTAAATATTTTATTTTTCTTTCCGGACCCACAAATTTATTTTAATTTTATATTTTAATATTATCATTTCTTTATTTCTCTTTTTTTTTCTTTTTCTTTTTTTTTTTGAAGTTTTGGACATGAAGTCTTTCTCATACATAAAGAAAATTTACTGCACATTTCTTTTAGAAAAGTAAAGGACATAAATATAAGAGTAATGACACCATAATTCTTATATCTATTGAGGTATTGATAGAAAAGACAAAACAGGAAAAAAAAAACAAAAACAAATCAAAAGCGAATGCTAAAGAGTATAAAAAGAATAGAGAAAGAGAGAGAATGAAACATAAAGAGCTCATTTAGTTCGCTGATTCAAGTTTTTAATTCGAGCTGAGATGTGATTTTATGTGAGCTTTTTATTGTAGTAAAAAAGTTAGATGTAAGTGTTTTTTAAAGCTTTTTACTGTAACAAAACTCGAATGGTGAAATAAACATGGCCAAAAAGAAGAAAAACAATGCAATGTTACAATAATAAAAGGCCAAAATGAAATGGTCGTCTTTTAAAAACAAAATAATTAGTAAAAAACTAAAATTTGAGATAATAATATGTGGGGTATGTTGAGAGAAAAAAAAAGTAATTACTTTTCTTTTATAATAAAATTTGACTATGTAATTGAGACATGATAATTGTATTTTTTTTGTCATTTATGCGAGGTCTTTCATAAGAAATTAAAATTTAAAGGGGGTGTGGAAAATAAAAAATGAGTGTGAATAGATCCATCCTTAGTGAGTTTGAGTTTACTATAAATAGATTTGAGTTATAATCGGATTGAGAGGAATAAGACGATTAATAAACTACTTGGGTTAGAGTTGATTTTCTAACACGAAAAAGCACACATGGGTCGTGTTCAAAAAGGGGCGGACTGATTAGGGTGGGAAAGTTATTATTATTATTATTGTTGTTGTTATTATTGTTATTATTGTTATTATTGTTATTATTATTATTTGTTCTTGTTCTTGTTATTATTATTATTTGTTATTGTTATTATTATTATTATTATTATTATTATTATTATTATTATTATTATTATTATTATTATTATTATTTGGTATTGTTATTATTATTATTGTTATTGTTATTGTTATTGTTATTATTATTACTATTTTTAATACAAATACTAATATTAAATGTATATTTAACATTAAAAAGTATGATATGATATGTTATTTTCATTTTTACTTCAATACATAATGCTATTTAAAATGTTAATCTACATTTTTTTTTATAATCATTAACTTTGAAAGAAAAGTGAACATTTATTTTTAAAATACTTAGTAAATGTAAAAGTTGTAATGATTACATGAAAAAATAAATATTTCAACAAATAAAAATCAAATACTAAGGGCTTGTTCTTTTGAGTGAAAAACTCAAAAAAATGCAACTCGAGTTACAACTTTATTCGAGTTCATGTTCTTTTAAGTTTAAACTCGAGTTTAGGACTAAAACTCGAGTTCAAGTTTCCCCTTCAACTCGAATTCAGAAACTCAAACTCAAATTAATGAACAATATTTTTTTTATTCTTAAAAATGCTATAACTTTTTCGTTTTAATTCTGATTTAGATGATTTTGGGTGTGTTCGGGTGTCCAAAAAACTCAAAAAAATCAACTCGAGTTTCAACTTTATTCAAGTTTATGTTCTTTTAAGTTTGAACTCGAATTTGAACTCGAGTTTGAACTCGAGTTTGTGACTAAAACTCGAGTTCTAGTGTCCCCTTCAACTCGAGTTCAAGTGTTCCCTTCAACTCAAGTTCAGAAACGTGAACTCAAATTAATGAACAGTATTTTTTTTATTTTTAAAAATGTTATAAATTTTTCGTTTTAATTCTGATTGAGATGATTTTTTTTCTATGCGTTGACAACGAAAAGACGAATAAAACCCCACCCATATACCCTATTAAAATTTTTCATCACCATTGAGTTTTTATTAAAATACTATCTAAATACAAATTTAAGTTTTGACTCACTCAAACACAAACTCAAAAAAAGATTCTTATCTCAAACCATAACTCAAATGTACACAACCAAACACAAACTCAAATTACAACTTCAACTCAAGTTATAACTCAAATTCAACTCAAAAACTACACTTAAGTCACACTCTAAAAGAACAGGCCCTTTTTTTTCTATGCGTTGACAACGAAAAGACAAATAAAACCCGACCCATGTACCATATTAAAATTTTTCATCAGCATTGAGTTTTTATTAAAATGCTATGTAAATACAAATTCAAGTTTTGACTTACTCAAACATAAACTCAAAAAGATTCTTATCTCAAACCATAACTCAAATGTACACAACCAAACACAAACTCAAGTTACAAGTTCAACTCAAGTTATAACTCAAATTCAACTCAAGAATTATACCTAAGTTAAACTCTAAGGGCTTGTTCTTTTGGAGTTTAACTTGAGTATAATTCTTGAGTTGAATTTGAGTTATAACTTGAGTTGAACTTGTAACTTGAGTTTGTATTTGGTTGTGTACATTTGAGTTATGGTTTGAGATAAGAATCTTTTTGAGTTTGTGTTTGAGTGAGTCAAAACTTGAATTTGTATTTAGATAGTATTTTAATAAAAACTCAATGCTGATGAAAAATTTTAATATGGTACATGGGTCGGGTTTTATTTGTCTTTTCGTTGTCAACGCATAGAAAAAAAATCATCTCAATTAGAATTAAAACAAAAAAGTTATAGCATTTTTAAGAATAGAAAAAATATTGTTCATTAATTTGCGTTTGAGTTTCTGAACTCGAGTTGAAGGGGAAACTTGAACTCGAGTTTTAGTTCTAAACTCGAGTTTGAACTCGAGTTTAAATTCGAGTTTAAACTTAAAAGAACATGAACTCGAATAAAGTTGTAACTCGAGTTGTATTTTTTTAAGTTTTTCACTCAAAAGAACAATCCCTAAAAGAACAAGCCCTAAATTTCTTATATGATATACTTGGTGAGAAATTTACCATAAAATATAGCATATGAAAAATTTAACACAACAAATAGTATTGTATTGGAGAGTATTTTTTACACTCAAATATTAAATTACAATTAACACATCAATTATAACATCACATTAAAAATACTTATACCACATTATACTTTTTAATACTAAATATACAATTGACATTACAATATTTATATTGGAGATGCTCCTGCATGATGTGCCGTGCAACTTGAATCCAACCACTATATTCCCTTCTATAATATTTACCCCTTCTTGGGAAACTGCACATCCCCATGCGCATCGATGTGTGTTCCACCTCCAACCTCTCATCTTTAACTTATATTTTGTTTATTTCTTTTTCTTTTAACCAGTGTTGTCTCTTATTTATTTTTTTTTAAGCATTACTTATTTGTTATTCAGTGACTACTTGCGGTAAGATACATTATATTAGTTATGATATTAATGTATATTTTGTTTACTGCAACTCAACGGGGGAGCTGTTAGACCACAGTCCGGCTCCCATTTTGTTTTTTCTTTTAATTTTATACCTGAAATCAAGTGAAATTTCATTTCATATGTGAAATTTAATGAAATCTCGTCTCATTAAAATTCTTAAATTCTTTATTTATCTCATCTTATAATATATGAAATGTCTTACTTTTTGTTAATAAGTGTTAGTACCGGTTTTAGTCTTTTAATAATTTATAAGACAATATAAATAATGTAGAGACATAAAATAAAAGAACACGAGAGAAATAATATCGCGGTTCGGTAACACCCTACTCCGCGGGGCCACGCTCAGATGATGAACAATCCACTAAGAACTCTTTTACAATTCAATTGGACTTAATCTACCCGAGATTCCCTCTCTAACAAGACGCCTATGAACTTGCAATTTCCCAATGGACTTGAACAACGAGATCCCGTCGACTTTTTAACATTGGAATCCCTCCAACAAAGTTTTTCTCCCGAAAAACACTCAAATCATCTCACTCAATATAAGTGCTCACCCATGTCTCACAACCTAGTAAAAACTCATCAAGAGGCGTACCAAGACTTAAGGAACACTTTCAATAAATAAGCAAGATGTGAATAGCTTGACACATCTTCAATTAATTCGCTGAACCACATCTGTTGCAGATCCTGTTGCAACAACACTGCAACATAGCTGTTACGGCCAACTTTCTCAAAACCAGACAAATCAATCTTCTTTAATTCTGAAATCTTCCCAAAATTGATAAACGAACCTGGACACGTTCTTAGGCAATATAGGAAGATCATCCAGCTATGAAATCTCAATCAAGAATCAATCAAATCAATTTTCCATCTTTGAATCAATGGTTGACTTAAAAAATAGAAACTAAAACAAGTTTCTGGATTTTTTGAAACTTGCCAAAAGAAACTTGTCAGCTACATAGATATTTCCAAATGCAATCATCCTAGCAAAACATTTCTAAAATAATGCCAATCAAATCCGATTACAATCAATACACAAATTGGGAAATAAATCCCAACAATCTCCCCCTTTGACATTGTTTTGGCAAAACTAATAATAGCAACTAAAACACAATACTTTTGCACAAATCAAGTTTCCAGACTACTTACTCCCCCTTTTTGACAAAAATAAGCCAAAAATTTTAGAAAATGAGCAACACCTTCCTGCAAATCGCTCCCCCTGAATCCTCCACGAGTCATACTCCCCCTGAATATGGTATTCTCCGATGCATATTACTTTTATCACCTATCAAAAGCTTGAAGTGACCATTACCACAATACTCAGATTTATTAGTACATGCTCTAAAAGAAGTATAAGCCCCAAGACACCTTAAATCAGATTTCCTTACCCACACACGTCTAGGAAATTTATTTTGCACATCAATCTTTGCTTTAGGTGTCCTTCTTGTGAATGCGGAATTTGATGGATTAATAATCATACCTCTTTTTAAAGCATTCAAGTATTTGTAACATCTAGGTCTAATGTGGCCAGGCAAACTACAACAGTGACAAATAGGAACGAACCTATTTGTTGCTTGCCTTGTTACAACAAACTTCTTGTCTAATCTTACCCGAGATTTCTTAAAAGACTGCATCATAGTACCGGTGGCTCCTTTCATAAAGACAGTCTTCCCAGAATTTCTTGGAGCCAAGGCCTGAATGATCACCACAAGTTTTTTTGTTGTGAGAGTAAGTGATCCAATTTTGATGTGCCCGAGTTTAGCATCCTTAAATTCTTCTGGGTCTGCTCCAATTCGAGTCTAGTCTCAGCAAGCTTTCCTTGATGCTTTGTTGCCAAGATTTCATAATTTGTTGCAGCCTTCTTCAACTCATCTCTTTCCTTTGTTAAGACACCAACTTCATCTTCAAGTGATTTGTTTCGTTTGCAAACAACAAGCCATTTGCTGTACATCTTCTTATAAGCCTCCTGAATCTTCCCAAGGCTTAGGTCATCATCGTCACTGTCATCTTCAGTTTCATCCCCGAAATCTGTATCATCAACAATTCTACCAGAGGTTGTTGCAGACACTGTTGCAACAGACTCTGTAACAACATTATCAGTGAAAAATAAATTTTTATCCGAGAATTCATTTGTTACAGTGAAAGCCACATAATTGCTGGTGTGATCATCTGCATCCTCTTGATTTTCGTCTGAATCATCACTCCATGACGCCGTGGCAGCCTTATTTTTCTTCTTGAGAGTGTTTGCACACTTCGCTTGAACATGTCCAAATCCTTCACATTCTCGGCATTGTATTCCCTCTTTTCTTTTCTTATCTTCAAACCGTTGAGAATTAAAATTCTTCTTTTGAGAATTTTTGTTCTTTGAATTCTCTCCAAATCTCCCTTTCTTGTTGAACTTTCTCAGCATTTCATTGAATTTTTTGGTGAGAAAAGTAAGAGACTCACTCAAGTCCTCATCTTCGTCGGTCTCATCTTTGGTGGACATCTCATCATAATCTGCATTAAGAGCAATGCCTCTACTTTTCTTTTTAGCTTTAAAGTTCATCTCAAAGGTTTGAAGATTACCTATGAGTTCATCAAGTCTCATCTTCTCCACGTTTTTTGCTTCTTCGATGGCTGTCACTTTGTAAGCAAAACGTGCCGGAAGTGATCTCAAGGTCTTCTTCACCAATTTGGCGTCAGTATATTTTTCTCCAAGGGCAAAGGCTTCGTTGGCAATATCACAAAGCTTTGAGTTGAAATCAGCAATGCACTCATCCTCCTCCATTCGTAAACGTTCAAAGCGAGTTGTGAGCATTTGAAGCTTTGAAGCCTTTACAGTATCCGTGCCTTCATGTGCAGTTTGAAGAATGTCCCAAGCTTCTTTTGCGGTTTCACACGTGGAAATCAATTTAAATTGATTAACATCCACAGCATTGAAAATGGCATTTAAAGCTTTTGAATTACTGTTTGCAAGCTTGTCCTCATCGTTGGACTATTTCTCTTCTGGCTTAGGGACGAAATTGCCTTTATCATCTTTAGTTGTTGGATGAGTCCATCCGGTTAAGATAGATCGCCATGTCTTCTCGTCAATAGCTTTAATAAAAGCTTTCATGCGAGCCTTCCAATAGGGGTAATTGACACCTTCCAGAAGTGGTGGTTTGTTCACAAATCTTCCTTCTCTCAAGACATCCATTCCTACAAAATCAACCAGTACACTAGGACCTCACCGAAAAACACGTCAGTGACCCGCTCTGATACCAACTGTTAGTACCGGTTTTAGTCTTTTAATAATTTATAAGACAATATGAATAATGTAGAGACATAAAATAAAAGAACACGAGAGAAATGGTATCGCGGTTCGGTAACACCCTACTCTGCGGGGCCACGCTTAGATGATGAACAATCCACTAAGAACTCTTTTACAATTCAATTGGACTTAATCTACCCGAGACTCCCTCTCTAAGAAGACGCCTATGAACTTGCAATTTCCCAATGGACTTGAACAACGAGATCCCCTCGACTTTTTAACATTGGAATCCCTCCAACAAAGTTTTTCTCCCGAAAAACACTCAAATCATCTCACTCAATATAAGTGCTCACCCCTGTCTCACAACCCAGTAAAAACTCATCAAGAGGCGTACCAAGACTTAAGGAACACTTTTAATAAATAAGCAAGCTGTGAATAGCTTGACACATCTTCAATTAATTCGCTGAACCACATCTGTTGCAGATCCTGCTGCAACAACACTGCAACATAGCTGTTATGGCCAACTTTCTCAAAACCAGACGAATCAATCTTCTTTAATTCTGAAATCTTTCTAAAATTGATAAACGAACCTGGACACATTCTTAGGCAACATAGGAAGATCATCCAGCTATGAAATCTCAATCAAGAATCAATCAAATCAATTTTCCATCTTTGAATAAATGGTTGACTTAGAAAAATAGAAACTAAAACAAGTTTCTGGATTTTTTAAAACTTGCCAAAAGAAACTTGCCAGCTACATAGATATTTTCAAATGCAATCATCCCAGCAAAACATTTCTAAAATAATGCCAATCAAATCCGATTACAATCAATACACAAATTGGGAAACAAATCCCAACAATAAGATACAAGTTTATTTCTCACAATTTCACTATATCAAGAAGAAATAAAACCGCTAGAATTTATATCTTGAATCACACAATATTCATACATTCAACTAGTTAAGCTAGCCTCAAGTGGCAAATATGTCACTATCTTATAAGTAAAATTTAGGCTCCGTTTATTTCACTGATTCAACTTTAGAATTCGAGTTTTGCTACCGTAAAAAGCTCTTAGAAACAGTCACATCTAACTTTTTTACTACAGTAAAAAACTCTCATACAAGGTCGCATCTCAACTGAAATTAAAAACTCGAATCAGCGAACTCGCCCTTAATGAAAATTTCAATATACTCTAAACCACCTAACTAATTTTTTTGACTCCGCCATTTTGTAACTTGTATAATTTAGTAGTATATATTCCGATCGACCTGCATAGCTAGTTACTATAAATATAAATATATGTGTGTGTATATATCATATATGCAGATATATATAGATATGTCTTTCGCCTCTCGCTTATCAAGCACAGCATCAGTATATATTGTCGTCTAGACTCAAATCCCTTGGAAGCTCACCAGATTAAGATGTGGGATTTCCTTGATCTATGCCACGCTAGTATCCTTGTTAATATAATATGGTATTGGGTTCATACTTGGCAGAATCCCAAGTGCAATGGAAAGCTACCGCCTGGTTCAATGGGCTTACCTATTATCGGAGAGACCATGGAATTCTTTACTCCTCATTCGTCGTATGATATCCCACCATTCATCAAAAAGATAATAGCAAGGTATGTTCTTGTATTTTTGTATTATAATTAATGTACATATGCATGTAGTTAAGTGTGTGTATATGCAGTGGTGGAGTTTAAGAATTTTTTTCTTTTAGGGGTACAATAAGATAATAAAATTTTTATAAATTTAGTCGTATTGATTTAATTAATATATACAATACGATTTGTTTTGAATGGGTAAATAGAATTCAATTATATTCATCTTAATTCTAATTTCGTTTTTTTTTTTTTCACTCGTCTTGATGTTTACTATTCCATTCATTTAAAAAGAGGTAAAAAATAAAAAATAATAATAAACAGAAAGAAGTATTTATATATAATCATATATTCGACCTAGTTTCCACTTTTAATTTCTGTATAGATATATTTTTTTTTCCTGAAAATACCTCCTAGATATATGTTGTTCATAATTTATGAACAAGTAATAACAGTATACTGCAAATGTATAAATAACTCTTTTTCCGGGCTAAATATATATATAGATTTATATTTATATTCATATTTACATTTATATATGCATGTATGAATATGCATGTTTGTGTATTACGCTGTACATATATGGATCAATGTTTCGAACTAATCTAGTTGGCCGGCAGATAGTTGTATCAACAGATCCTGAAATCAACCACTACATCTTTCAGCAAGAAGGGAAGTCTTTCGTCCTTTGTTATACAGAGAGTTTTATGGAAATTTCTGGAAAAGATAGCTTTTTGGGGCATCATGGAATGATTCATAAGTATCTTAAGAACCAGGTTTTAGGACTTGTTAACCCGGAAAATTTGTAGGAAAAGATGTTGTCTGAAATGGATAAAGCGACTAGGATGCATCTGCCTTCATGGGCTAGTCAAGGCATTGTAGATATGAAAGAAGTAGCCTCTAATGTAAGTCATTCTTTACTTTGGCTTATGTATAATAATTAACCTATCTTTTGTCTGTGTTTGTGTGTAAGTTTTATCATCAGAAATCTAAGTTAAATACTAATTTCCTGTACAGTCATGAATATTATATATGTATATATGTAGAATATTATGTAGATATATATATATATATATATATATATAAATTGCCATAGGATAAACAGTGTTTAGATCAAGATGAGATTCATTTTAGTTTTCATAAGCTGGCCGGATACCTTTTGTTTCTATGTATTAGTTGTAAAGAGGAGTCTGAAGATGATCAGAATAATGAATTATATCTTCTTTGGTTTTAGCAACTATAGATTAACGAAACATGTCTGTGCTAATGTAAGCATATATATTTAACATATATAGTTTTCTTTAGGGAAAACCTCATTTTGGTACCCTAATGTTATATCAAAATATGTGGTTGGTACGTTGTATTTTTTATAATATCAAGCAGATACCTTGACTTTATAAAAATTATTATTTTTTAATACCTTAAGGCGGTTTTTTAGAACACGAAAAGATAAAATTACCCTTATTTATAAATATTTGTATGTTGATGCGAAAAATTGTTTGAAAAGAGTTTTTGTTAAACTTGGGTGTTTGATTGCAAGGATAAGTTCTTTTAAATCTTTTTTTTTTCTTAATTTAAAATTTGGATGAATAAAGAGATATTTATTAATTAAGACGAGTTTATCTTTTCGTGTCCTAAAAAAAAATACACCGAGATACTAAAAGAATATATTTTAAAAGGTCAATATACTAGCTTAATATTTATTAAAATCACAAGATATTCGATATAACAAAATGAAATTTTGCTTTTTCTATATAAGTTGAGACCTCGAATTTCGAAACCTTTTGTTACTTAAAAAGAAATTATATGATACGTGCAACTCTAGGAAATAAAACTTGTAGATGTTGATTCATAATAGATATTTTTAAGGTGAAAGTTATTAAAGAAAGGCATGTTATTCGAATTTGATGAATTTCCTTGCTTCCATTTCTGACTCGATAAATATTATATGTAACATCCTTTTATTTGGCATGCAGCTGCTATTCGAATACTTTGCTAAGAAGCTTATCAGTTACGATGAAACAAAGACTTCAAAGAAACTTAAGGAGAACTACAATGATGCTTTTCTGGACGGGCTTATTTCGTTTCCCTTGCACATCCCAGGAACTGCTTATCATGCATGTTTACAAGTATAAAAAACGTTTTCATCAATAAATTATCTTAGTGCTTATGTCTATCATATATAGTGAATTTTGAACTCAGATTCCTTATCCAATTTTAATACTTCAGATGTAGTCTAACTAACATTATGCTACATCATTTAAGAATTTTAATATGCTCTTAACGTGGCTCTTACGTGTTTTTACGTGTGTCCATTAAATGGGATGAAATTATGTGGTTGGTTAGACTCATTTCAAACACCAAAAATTTGATACCGTTAATTTTGAACAACAACGTAAAATTTATATGCATTAATTGAAATTAGGGTCAGAAGAATGCCATAAAGGTGATCAGAGATATCTTTGAAAAGCGGAAAGCATCAGATGCGAATCAAGGCGATTACTTGGATCATTTGCTGGAGGAGTTGAAGAAAGAAAAAACAATTTTGAATGAGAAAATGGCTATAGACTTGCTCTTTTTACTTCTCTTTGCCGCTTATGAGTCCACGTCAACCGCATTACATTAGCAGTGAAGTTTATTTCTGATCATCCCGAAGTGCTGGCTGAATTAACGGTTTGTATTTTCTTCAATCTTTTCGTAATTAACAGATTATTCTTCTTCATTAGAAAATTCAGCAGTATTTTATCTATGATAAAAGGGTGTGTATTAATTGAATATTTTCCAGAAAGAGCATGAGGAAATTATAAACAAGCGTGACAAGAAGGACGTTGAGATTACATGGCAAGAATATAAATCCATGACTTTTACACACATGGTGAGTATAGGATCCTTGGTTATTTATGAATATTATTGGCTTTAAGCTCTTCCTATATTATTAATTATGGGTAGTGTATTTCCTTTTCTTAATCAATGTGTTCCTCCCTTTGTAATCATGCAGGTTATTAACGAAACAGTCAGGCTTGCTAATATTGTGCCAGCGGTTTTCAGAAGAGCTGCGAAAGATGTTGAGGTGAAAGGCAAGTTCCTTTATATAAACTTATATTTTATTCTTAATTATTAAGTACTAGAATAATTATTTTTTTTTTTTTTTTGACGTAAAGTACTAGAAGATCCCATTACGTGCATTCACTGAATTTTGAGGACAATTTGCATATGGGGTCTATGACACGACACCCCTTTTCTAGTTTTCACACTTCCCTTTTCAAAATTATTAAAATATTCATTAATAAAATTACTTTTAAGGACAACATTACTTTTAAAAAAATACTCATTACACACCCTACCATTAATGTTTGACAAAACTATTCAATCACACCCCATTATTAAAAAAGATACTCATTACACACCCTACCATTAATGTTTGACAAAACTATTCAATCACACCCCATTATTAAAAAAGATACTCATTACACACCCAACTATTTATGGTATTTCCTTTAGGATATCATAAAAAGTATTACGCTTTATTTTGAGGTCTTGAGATTTTGAATCACTTGTTAATGTTTGACAAAACTAATTCTTATGATCTTATTTTATAAGGCTTTTTTCCATGTAAACAAATTGTGACTACCTTCAAAATAAGAACAAATGATCAAATTTTCTGTATAATTTATTTAGTCATATTATAAAAGTGCAAGACCAACAAGTAAAAAAAAAAATCATCCTTTTAAAACAACTTCTCCTAAATAAATAAATAAATAAAAGGAGAGCAAGAAAATTGATCATTAACGATGATTAGCATGTATAATTCTTATAGGAAAATGTTGCACATTTTTTTCCAAAAAAAAGGGAAAAAATTTGAAAGTTTTGAATTTTGTTAAATAAAAATAATTTGATTTAGTTGTATGGACTTTTAAAATTTTAAGAGGGGGGTAACAAGTAGAATGAGGGGTGGCTCAAAAATATGTGTAAAAGTACAATGTTTGGTGATTTAATTGCAAAGACTTTTTTAATATTTTAAGAGAGATGTAACAAGTAGAAAGGAGATGGTTTAAAAATATGGTGTGAAAAGTAGAATGAGGAGTGTCAATAGATGCCGTACCCTTTGCATATATATTAAGTAAAATTTATAAACATGAGCGAACTAATTTTTTTCTTCTTCTTATAAATGCAATGGAAAAAAATGAAAGCTGTCCCAACAATAAATATTCTTCAAATTTGACTGAAATTTTATGATACTTCAAATTGTGTCCAATCAATCAAATAATTAAAAAATTATTTAGAAAATTTAAAATACTTGTTAATTAACTGATTGTTATGCTTTAAGTCAAAGTGTGATAAATAACATGACACGCTAGGGACACCAAAAAATGTAACAGGTAATCTAATTCCTTTGCATGTGTATATACATGTCTTTGTACATATCTATATATGCACCGAAGTTCTTAATCCTTTTTTCCATTTTTTCCTTTATTTACTTTGAACTTTTTTCACATTTTTCATTGTTACAACCACGCCACTAGCATAAAATTAATAAAGTTAATTTTAAATTTGACCTTGAAAGAATAGTGGTGGTCTAAGTTTACTCTTCATTAATTAAAATCCCACAAAACTTCCGCGCGAGCTTAAAACAAGTTGCAAACCTTATTACTTTCATCATTGATGCATGAAATTTTAATGTTTATGATCACATGCCTACGTAGTAAAGGCTTATAAAGTAAAATTAAACAAAATAATCTCTACAATTGCAAAAACAAAAAAAATAATAATAATAATAAATAGAATTCACAAATTTTATCTCGTTGTCCTTTGCTTGCAACTCCCTAATTGCCACCACCTCTTATATTTTCCTTTTCCAACTAGCTAGTCTTGTGACCCGAACAGGCGCACATGATTAAAAGAGTTCAACAATTGACGTTTGATTGAGAGAAATATTAAAGTTGCAATTTATGAAAAGCTCTGACAAGAGTTTTGTATTATTTTAAATTATAAAGAAAAAAGTAAGACAACAGTCTTTAGGCCAAATTTAAAATTAACCTAAATTAATATATTTGTTAGCCGATTGCCAACACCAGACTTAAATTACCCAAATCTCAGAAATCAATCAACAAGAACACAAAAGATTTGTTTCACCTAGGTTCGGACAAAAACATGTCCTACGTCCCCGTTGAGCTATCCCACAGAAAGCTCTATTTCACTATTGGAGAAGAAATTACACCCTCACAGCTCCACAAAAAAAAAAAAAAAAAAAAAAAAAAAAAAAAAACTCACACCTAATTACAAAGATTGATTCCCAGAGAAGAGACCCAAGTGTTTCCCTAAAAAAAATAGTCAGTGGGAGATAAAGAACCTATTTCTACCCAGATTTTCTTGGAACCCAAACACTTCTTACACTTTCTCTCTCTATACACCGGTGGAGCTTCTCTCTCTCTACAAGTCTGTGAAAAACTGAATGAACTCCACCGAAGATACAGTCTTTTTATCTAACCACAATACAACATATGAGTATCTTTATTAACTTAGATCTAGCGGCATACTAGAGCTCCACGTGTAGAGCAAAGATCTATTCTTCAAAACAGATGTACTGTATATGCTTCCTCAAGTAAAGTGACTTGTCGTTTGGTGTATCCTTCTCCAAAAAATTATTGTCGTTTTGTGGAATTACTCTTACAATATCATTAGCTAGATTCCTCATATATGTTGTTCTAGTAGAAATCATAAATTTAAAGAGAGCCTGAAAGAAACATGTACGTTGCAGGATATACAATTCCAAAAGATTGGCTGGTTATGATTGTTCCGTCAGTAGTTCATTTAAATCCCGATTACTACGATAAGCCATCTGCATTTAACCCACGGCGATGCAAGGTAAACCATTATTTAGCATTCACTTATTTGCTAAGAATCCCCTTAAAAAATTAGTTCCTGATTTTCCCCCTTTTATTTTGTTCCCGCCACACAAAAAAAAAAAAAAAGGGAAAGAAATTGCATGTAGGATCGAAGACATTCATGGCCTTTGGCGGTGGTATAAGAGTTTGTGTGGGAGCTGACTTTGCAAAGCTTCAAGTGGCCATCATTCTTCATTATTTGGTTTCAAATTACAAGTAAGATCAATTTTCCTTTACATAATTTTTTATTGAATTTATATTATAAACTTCTCTTAGCTAGAGAAGGGGAAAAAAAAACCGCACGCATTTGAAGTACTACTAGTATTATCAATACATATATCCTTATGGTTCGAAATTGTTAGGTGGACAATAATCAAAGGAGGAGACGTCATCCGAAAACCTGGTGTGATATTTCCTAATGGATTACAAATCAAAATCTCAGAAAAGCATAAGTGAGAGGCAAGTGTGATCAAGATATTATGGGAGAGATTCATAGTAATATTACTTGCCAAAATGTATGGAAATTAATTTTTTGAACTATTAGGAAGTAATATGTTGGAGCTAAATTGTACTGGAGATATGTATAGTACTATGATATTGTCTTTTTTTTTTTTTTTTAATTGTTAAATGCATGATACTGTTCTTCAGCAAAAATGCATGATATTGTTTTAGCTAGGTCAAACTGAGGCTGGGGTTTTGACTAAAATTCACAATTTCTAATTTGACTAGGTCAGTATCTAAAAAGATACTCATGTCAAAGTGGCTCGACTTGTTCATTTTTACAATGGAATAGGTATAGGCCAAGATTGGGCTTTTACTCGGCGGAGTGTTGGGGTGAAGTTAGAGGAATGTCATTTTTGGAGAATTGGTTGAGTACATCATTTAAAAATAACGTCTAATTTGCATATAAAGTTGATACGAGAGACATTAAAAATTCCGATGACCATAGGTATCCTACCATGATGGTCTCGTCTCGTGTCACACTTACCTTAGTCTCGTGCCATTATCAATATGTTACTTAACAAATTAAATGATTGTGTGCATGCATCGGTTCTCGTGCTACAGTTTTTTTTTTTCTTTTTCTTCACTAAATCACGTTGAGTATAAACAAATCTTCGTAATAAAAATAATGTTAGTCGTTCTCACGTCGCAATTACCATGATATTATGTTACTAGCAATGCGATATAACAAATTAATTGTTTACGTGTTTGTATTAACCGAATGGCCTAAATTAACTATGATAACGTCTATACATGGTTGTAATTCATGTCTGATTAATGAGAGATTAATTCAGTTTCTTCTGAATTTGTTTTTTTTTTCTGTTTTCTCTGATCTTCCTCGTCTGTAGAAACTTCCCACAACCCAGCTGTCATCACACTATACGTAGGAAGCCCACACTTCAAGACCACAGCGACTAAAACGGTTAACACCTAGCGGAACATGTTACTGTACTTAAGGTGTGTTTGATTGGAAGAATAGAAAGAAATTGAAAGGAATCAAGGTTCATTCTTATATTTAGTTAGTTTTAAGAAAAGGAATGGTCATTTAAAATGGAATGACTTTTTCATCAAATTGGTGAATCATCATTTCTTCCTCATATGAGAGGAATGCTTATTCCAAGCTCTTTTAATTTTTTTTCCATCATTACCCTTAAATATTATAATATTAAAATTTATAATATAATTAATATTATATTATAATAATTTATAATATAATGTAATTATATCTTATAACATATAATATAATATATCTTTCGAAAAGAAGTTTCAAATAAAAATGGTTGCCACCTTACCAAACATTTGAGGTCTACATCTATCGATCCATTATCTTCGACAAGAGATTTACGATAGGCACTATTCTTTTCTCTTATAAGTAGGAATTTTTTGTTTAGTTGTCAGATTAATTTTTTACAACTTTCTTCGGGGGCCTTAAGATTAATTTTTTATTATTAAATCTGATCAAAATCATATAAAATTAAAAAAGTACGCAAACTGATAATTTTTCTCATACATATCTAATAAGTGAAAGTAAAAAATTACCGATAGTTTAATTTTTTTTGAAAAACTACCCAACTTTTTAATTGTTTGATATATAATTAGAAATATTTTCGTTTTGTTTCAAAGGAGATGATAAGAAATTTAAAATAAAATAAAAAAGAGAGAAAAAGCAGCATTACAACAGTTACAATCATGTAATTATGTTCTTTTGACTAATTAGTATATGTCCGATCTAAACCAATTTGTATATATATATATGGTGGGGCATCAATTTGGTGATATTTAATACAAAGAGACAGCAACAACCCTTGAAAAAAATGAAGTCCGTAACTTGACTTGATTCTACTCGTCATGAATCTATATTAATATATATATATATATATATATATAATATTAGTTATATTAGCATGATGGGTAATTTTGTCAACATGAATATATTCATATCTCATTTCATTGCATTTGTAAAAGTAGAACCAAGTAAATGAATCATCTTTCCTTTCCATTATATTCCATTATCATTCTCATTTTCATTCCCCCACTGCAACCAAACACACCCTTAAAGTCCACATCCAGGCTTAACACTTCCTGTTTAAAAAATATACTTAAGCTATAATTTTTTATTCTGACGTTTAAAATTTAAATTTTTTTTAGAGAAAAACACTATAACAGAATCAATAATTTGAATTTGAGTATATGAAACAAACGGGGTGTATTAAAAAATTAAAGATATTCAAAACTTGTTTCTTTTTAAATTACGTTTTGTATATATTCTCGGAATATGGAATCCTCTCATAGCATTTTCTTTGTATTTTGTTGTGATAAATTCTAAATGTTTTGACTTTTTTTATGGGATCTGTTTTGAATTTTTGGGTTTCTTTGCAACAGTGTGTAAGGGGCTTAGATTAATAGATTTGGATCAAAAGCTTAGGAACTCTTATCTTATGCGTTCGCTTGAAATTGAGGGTTAGAGTTTGGGTTGTTCTGGTTCGGTCCCAAATCATTATGACCGGACTATTATTAATGGTTTTAAAAAACTCAGACTGGACCGGACCATTTATAAGATGGTACCGGACCGTATACTATTAGTAAACGATCCGGGTCAGTTAAACTGTGATTTGGACTATTAGTGTGTGTATTTTTAAAATAAAAAAATTAAAACAAAAATAATATAATATATTACATAATACATATCATTCTTTGAAGTTAGCATTCTAAAAGTTACAAACAATAAATAATATGCAGTCAAAAGTAACAGTTTGTAACTATTAACTAAGGCCTCGTTCGTTTCGCTGATTCGAGTTTAGAATTCGAGTTTTGCTACAGTAAAAAGCTCTCACAAACAATCACATCTAACTTTTTTGCTACAGTAAAAAGCTCTCACATACAATCACATCTCAACTCAAATTCTAAACTCGAATCATCGAAACGAACGAGGCCTAATAATCTTACAGTCAGCCAAAAAGTGACAACAACAACATGCAATTCAAAACAAAATAAAAAGTCCATCACTAGTAATATTACATTCATTCAAAACAAAAGGATAACAAATAACAATAACATGCAATCCAAAGTAACAATCTATAACTAATAATATTTTAGTCATCTAAAGTCTAAGGATTAATTTCAAAATTTTCACTCGAACTATGACCCTTGTAATACTTTATCCTTCTAATTTCAAAAAGTAATATCGATTCCCCTCGAACTTTGTTCCGTTAACAAGTTTTATCCTTCTGTTACAATGAGTGACGGAAATCGCAACTTGTCACTTATTTAGTGAGAATTGAAAGCGCAATTACGTTTATACCATCCTAATCAGATAATTCTCAATTTTTATTGAAAAAATTCACCATCTTCGTTCTCATTTTATTTTTTTTTTCCCTCACCTCATTCATCTATGGCAAGTTCCTACAATACAATGGGCATATTAACTCAAAAAAAAAATTTACAAGAAAACCCAACAAGATTGCATGGTAAAACAACAAACCCCGACAAAGATAATATGGTAAAACAAGTTTAGCAATTAACAAACAGATTTAGCAAGTATTCAGAAAAACGCAACAAATAAAGGAAAGAATGAGCAAACTCACTGTCAATAGAATTAAAATCGCCAATATTTCCCCATGTTGCAGCCATTGGGAGTGATTCACCACGGAAATTTACAATGAAGATTGATTTTTCCGCATTTTTTTCTTTTTGGGGGAAAAGTTCTAACCCTAACACAACCAAAAAAATCAACAAAATGGGGTTTTTTTAAACGCGTTTGAGTTTTTTTAATCACTTTTTTAATAACCTAGGGTTGTTGTAGGTTAATTTATGATAATACCCTCCTCATATGAGTCATGTACCTGATACGTGACGATTTCCGTCACTCGTTGTAACATAAGGATAAAACTTGTTAACTAAACAAAGTTCGGGGGAACATATGTTATTTTTTAAAATTCGAGGGGCAAAATGTTATAAGGGTCATAATTTGGGGAGAATTTTTAAAATTAATCCAAAGTCTAAATATAAATAACAAAGATTTTTAATTTTTTTAAATATATATCCTTAGTGATCCATCAGGAAAAAAATTACAAACTAGACTTGACTATTAAGAAAATGGTCCAATCTGAACGCCAATTTTAAACTGTTTATTAATGATGTTGACGTGGAACTGGACCGACGGTCTAAAAAATTACATGTCCGGTTCAAACTGCGGTTTGAACCAAACCGTGCACAACCCTAGTTAGAGTTTCTAATTTTTTTTTTCCGATATGAAAACATTTGACATGAATTAAATGAAAATGGAGCGATTTGATTATATGTTCTTATTCTTTCTACTTTCTTTTAAAAATAAAATAATAAAAAATAAAAAAAGTCACAATGGCTTTTAGGATCTAGACATGGAAGTTCATAAAACTCAGTTCCATAAATAATAATTTGTTATAGTGATAAACAATACAAATTTCCCACCGGACAAGCTTGCTTGGAGTAAATGGGAGGAGTGTTTCCCTTTTCTATTTAATCGTGTTTACTTACAAAACTAAACACCGTAGTTTCGGGACCGTACACAATGAAGATTCCTATTCCTATACTTACTGAACACTAAAAAATGAATTAGATGGTTGTTCATTCAACTTGTAATAAGTAAGCAAATATTTAGGGGTTGTTCTTTTAGAGTGTAATTTGAGTGTAACTTGAGTGTAATTTTTGAGTTGAATTTAAGTTATAACTTGAGTTATAACTTGAATAAAGTTGTAACTTGAATAAAGTTAAGTAAAGTTGAATAAAATTAGAACTTAAAAGAACGTGAACTTGAATAAAGTTATAACTTGAGTTTGAACTTTTTTTGAGTTTTGTTGCAAAAAAACAACCCTTATTCTTTTACCCCGTCCCCGCGATTCGTTTACCTTTTCATTACATTTCATTAGGTTTGGTGAAAATGCCTAATACTTCATTCAAATAAAAAATTCACCGAAACAACAATATTAATATATATATATATATATCCCACAAATCATTAACACCACGTTCAATTTATTAGTCTCCAACTCTAGCTTACAAATCTTAACTCTGTTGTTGTTCTCAAATATATCTACTCGAAAAGCCATTGTTTCATCTTCTTTTTGGCAAACTTTTTGCTGTGCATCTTCTTTATTTCTTGTTCAACGACTTGAAAGACCAGTTGGTCTCTTTCTCCATACTAAGAGGCTGTGTCAATCTCTAATTTTGACTTTTGGATAGGAAATCACTCTCAATGCAGTATTTTTTTTAATCCTAAATTTGACATATGGTCTACTTTGTATCAATTTTTGCAACAAATATAATTAGACATCAAGTATAGCAACTTTAACATATTATCTCTATCGGTTAATGCGATAACTTTTTTCATTTAATAGTTACAACATTATTATTTTCAAATTATTTAAAAAGTTTTACAACTTCGGAACTTTCAAAACTATAGTGATTATGACAAGAAGTATATAATATTTGAAATAATATTATACATTAGAGTACAAATAAAATAACATATCAAATAACCAATTTTTTGTTTTAAAAAAATATGTCAATTTTCATACGTTCATTACATATTATATTGACACTGTATTTATTACAATAGTGATTGTTCCATTTTCAACCAAAGGAAGAGGATAACAAAAAATAAAAATAATAATAATAATAATTTTTGGTGGGAAAAGGGATTCAACGGGTACTAATTAATTTTACCATGGTCACACTAATAATTATGTTTATTAACGAGAAGAGAATGCATAAACCACACTTGAAAATTTTTGGGGCAACGTAAGATATTGACAAAAGTTTATGAAAAATTTGTCCCCGCGAGAATAATGGCGGTCACGGTCTGTATGTGGAAGATCAAAGAAATTTATGATTTACACAAAGTTGTTGGATGCTTGATGTTGAACATATCGTCCATGAGAAATAACGCTGTGGTTCGACTCCTGTGCTCTTGCTTGACATTGTAACTAACAATATCTTCCATGACGTCACGTTAGTTTTTCTAATCTTCGGAAAGCATACAGGAGTTTGCTAGAATCGAGATATTCAGGAGGAATACCACAGGTTTTCACTGCATACTAAACTGTCACATTTTCTGCAACGCTGATTTTTTGTGTGGACTAAAATATCCCTAATTAGGTTTTTTTTTTTTTTTTTCTTTTCTCGGTCTCTCGCTCTCTTCACCAAACTCCAGTTGCTCCCTCTCAGTCTCTTCTTCTTACGTCGGCGCCGTCGCCACCATGGAGAAGACGTTGCTTCTGCCATCATCGTCACCTCACCTTCTCTTTCACTTTTTTCTCTCACAATTCCTTGTGTCCTCAGTCTTTCTTCCTCTCTCTTTCTCTCTCTCAAGCGCCACCACCCCTGACCTCGTGTCACCGTCGCCATGGAGAAGATGTACAGATCTCCTGTTATGTGCCCAGAGAACTACTATGTTTTTTTTTAGGAATTCTTGTTAGTTTGTTGATTTTAATATTATTGTTTATTTCTATTAGTTTCCAGCACATGTTTTCCTATCTTGTCGTTATTAACTGTTTCAAGTGGCCATTGTTCAGTGTGTTTATTGGCCATTTTTCCATGTTCTGCATGTTTTTCTTTTTTTTAGGTGTGTACAACTGATTGTGCACGTAGTGCTTATATTTTCATTGTATTTAAGAAAAGGAAAGATTAATGAAAGGGCACCATTGATTTTCCACAATTCAATTGCAGTAAATTACGTTAGTATCAATCTCCTTGAAAGCTTCTTCACGTCAGGGGCAATACCCCGCCGTGGCAGAGGCTGAGCGAGAGCTCGCCAACACCAAGGCCATAACAAAATGGTATCAGAGCAAGGTCCGACAACGGGGCCGCTCATCGTAACCAATCCAAACAACCGGTAGAAGATTCGTTGCAAGCAACCCAACAACAAATGTTACAGATGCAACGCGAAATGCATGAGATGTTCATCCAACTTCAAACACAGGTGGATGAATTAAGTGTAAGATGCAACAACACCGGACCTCCACATCAACAAGCCAATTTTCAGCAAGCACAGGGAACAATCGTACCTCGGGTGGTCTGCTTGGATTTTCCGCGATACGACGGTACTGATGATCCTATCACTTGGATTGATCGGGTGGAGTAGTTCTTTGAGTTCCACAAGACACCTACCAATGAGAAGGTTGCATTAGCAGCTTATCATCTGGAGGGGGGAGTGCATCTCTGGTTTCAATCTATTAGAAGGACTCGGGTATGGATAACTTGGGAGGAATTCAGGCAGGCACTAAACGATTGTTACGGACCAACCTTGTTGGATGACTTCTATGGGGAGCTCACCAAACTTATTCAAGTTGGTTTCGTACGCGATTATCAAGCGCAATTCGATCGCCTACTAGCAAGGGCCGGGACTTTAACGGAACAACAACAAATTAGTTGCTTCGTCAGCGGTCTCAAGGAATCCATTCGAGCCGATGTTCGAGCGGCGAACCCACAAACTCTGCCACACGTCGCTGGTCTTGCCCGCCTCAACGAAACAAAATATCAAAATCAGAGGAAAACTCCACTCAACACTGAAGGCAAGCATTCCAGTTTCATCCTAACTTCCCAAAATTTCCCAAAAACCACACAATTGCTAAATTAGACTAAAAAACCTTCAACACTGCCGATCAAGCGACTCACGGCTGAAGAAATCCAAGATCGTTGACGACGCAACCTATGCTACAATTGCGACGAAATTTACACACCGGGTCATCGTTGCAAACGCCTATTCCTTATTGACTATAGCTATGATGAAGATGTGGAGGAAGAAAAAGTCGAACCTGAACCGGAAAGTGAAATGGCCAAAATTTCTCTCCACGCCATTACAAGAGCATCCACTCCTCAAATTATGCGGGTTCCAGCCAAGGTTGATGGACGTCCGCTAGTAGTATTACTGGATACCGGAAGCTCACACAACTTGCTTAACCGAGCATGGGTTTCGCGATTTGGGTTGAAGACAGAGGAAGGGGCGCGCATGATTGTCATGGTAGCCAATGGAGAGAAGCTTCCGTGTATGGGTCGGCTACCGAACACTTCAATCACGATCCAAGGGAACCCATTCTAGGTGGAGTTTTTTGTGATAGAACTAGAAGGTTGTGACGCTATCCTCAGAGCGCAATGGTTAAAGACTTTAGGACCGATTGTGTGGGATTTTGCGAGACTAACAATGACGTTCAATTGGCTGGGGAAGGAACTTAACCTCACTGGTGTTCAATCTCATCGCCCGGAAATGGTTGATCGGCGAAAGATGGAGAAGGAGATACGGGGAAATGGCAATAAAGGGACCTTGATGCAAATTCTTTTGCTCGACGGGGTCACCTCCTCTGGAGAAGATGACAAGCCAACGTGGGGAATATATCAACAGCAACAAATGAAGGCTCTTATTGGGAGGTACGTAATTATTTTTCAAATGCCCAAAGGAATTCCCCCAAATAAGGCCCATAGTCACAAAATTCCACTGAAACCCGGTACGGGACCAATATCAGTGAGACCCTATCGCTACCCAATTTATCAAAAGAATGAGATAGAGAAATTAGTGAGCGAGATGAAGGAGAGTGGCATCATCAGGCCAAGCACTAGCCCATACTCTTCGCCAGTTCTACTAGTCAAGAAAAAGATGGAACGTGGCGATTTTGTGTCGATTACCGGGCTTTGAATTTGGCCACTATCAAGGACAAATTTCCTATACCAGTAATAGACGAGTTACTCGATGAGCTATTTGGGGCAAAATATTTCTCAAAATTGGATTTGCCTGCCGGCTATCACCAAATACCCATAAATCTAGCATATGTTGAGAAGACAGCATTCTGCACGCATGATGGGCACTATGAGTTTCTGGTAATGCTTTTGGTTTTTCTAATGCTCATTCCACATTTCAAGCATTAATGAATGACATTTTTCGACCATATTTGTGGAAGTTTATTTTGGTCTTTTTTTTATGATATTTTGATATATAGCTCTACATGGGAATCTCACTTGAAACATTTGGATGTGGTATTCTCTATTTTAGCTACTCACCAGCTTTTTGTCAAAAAAGAAAAATGTTGCTTTGGAGTTTCGCAAATACATTATTTGGGGCATCTCATCAAAGAAGGAGAAGTAAAGATGGATCCCAATAAGATAGCCGCAATAGAAGAATGGCCCAAACCAACCACGGTGACAGCTATGCGTGGCTTTTTGGGACTCACCGGATACTACCGTAAATTCGTCAAAGATTACGGCAAAATAGCAGCCCCATTAACTGAAATGTTGAAGAAGAATAACTTCAAGTGGTCTCATGAAGCGGAGCTTGCATTTGTGGAACTCAAATGAGTGATGGTTCAGGGGCCCGTTTTGGCGTTACCCAACTTCACTAAGACCTTTGTTACTGAATGTGATGCTTCTAATAATGGTGTCGGTGTAGTTCTAATGCAGGAAAAAAGGCCAATAGCTTTCTTCAGCCAAGCCTTAAAAGGGAAGAATGCATCTTTGTCCACCTATGACAAGGAAATGCTTGCTCTGGTACTAGCGGTACAGAAATGGCGGCCATACCTATTGGGGAAGGCATTTGTGGTTCACACTGACCATAAAAGCCTTAAATTTTTGTGGAGTCAACGAATTACAACAACGGCACAACAAAGGTGGCTTAGTAAATTAATGGGGTACGACTTCACTATTGAGTACAAGCAAGGAAAAGATAATTCGGTGGTAGATGCTCTTTCTAGAAGAGACGAATCGGCGCAAATGATGGCAATATCAGCATTGATTCCCACATGGTTGAAGACCATTCACGAGGAGAACAAAAGCCAAATAGATATGCAGAGGCTTCATAAAATGTTTCAGGAAGGGGAGCTTCTTGGCCCATGGGCTTGCAAGGATGGGCTATTATTCTTTAAGGGGCGAATTTATTTGCTTCCTTCATCTCCATTGACGGTTGACGTTATACAGGGGTTTCATTCAGCCACTCATGAAGGGTTACACAAAACTCTTCAACGCCTAAGGTCTCAATTTTATTGGAAGGAAATGAAATGACAAGAGTTAGAGGCCATTAAAGCTTGCAATGTTTGTCAAAGAAATAAGAGGGAACAAGGCGCACCGTCTGGACTTCTTTAGCTGCTTCCTACACCCAAAGAAGTTTAGACTGAAGTTTCAATGGACTTTATTGTTGGCCTTCCATCTTCTAAAGGCAAGACAATAGTTATGGTAATTGTGGATCGGTTATCGAAGATGGCGCACTTTATTGCAATGTCACAACCCGTCACCGCCAACAGTGCTGCCCAAGCCTATTATGAGAATGTCCTCAAACTTTATGGAGTGCCATAGTCAATTGTAAGCGACCGTGATCCCGTCTTCACAAGTTCATTTTGGAAGGAGTTATTTCGACTACAAGGGACCGAGTTCCGTTTTTCGTCATCATATCATCCGCAAATGGATGGACAAACGGAGGTAACCAATCGTACTCTTGAAATGTACTTGCGCTGTTTTGCAAGAGATAATCTGAAGTATTGGACTCGTTGGTTACCATGGGCCGAGTTCTGTTACAACGCTAGTTGGCATTCGTCTACAGGCTTCACACCTTTTGAAGTGGTATATGGTCGATCTCCTCCAGTTTTAACGTTCTATGAGCTGGGCTCAGCTAAGGAAGCAAGTGTGGATTTGGAGTTGAGACAAAGATATCAGGTTATTGCCCAACTACGCCAACACCTTTCCAAGACTAAAGAGAGAATGAAAGCAACATATGATAAGAGAAGGAAGGATCGCCAGTTTGAAATTGGAGATTGGGTGTATTTCAAACTACAACCATATCTGCAGCTTTCTTTGTCTGGCGATCGAAGGCACAAGTTAGCGGCAAAATATTTCGGGCCATATAAGATCATTGAACGAATTGGTCCAGTTGCCTACAAGTTACTTTTACCGGAAGGAAGTAAAGTTCATCCTGTTGTGCATGTCTCATTACTGTAGCACTAGCGTGGAGGAATCCTTGCCTGAGATAGCTGACGAAGGAGAAAATGTTTCCTGATGCCTTGCGGACAAGGCCGTTTTCAAGAGGGGAGGATTGTTACGTGCCCAGAGAACTACTGGGCTTTTTTTTAGGAATTCTTGTTAGTTTGTTGATTTTAATATTATTGTTTATTTCTATTAGTTTCCAGCACATGTTTTCCTATCTTGTCATTATTGACTGTTTCAAGTGGCCATTGTTCAGTGTGTTTATTGGCCATTTTTCCATGTTCTATGTTCTGCATGTTTTCCTTTTTTTTAGGTGTGTACAACTGATTGTGCACGTAGTGCTTATATTTCCATTGTATTTAAGAAAAGGGAAGATCAATGAAAGGGCACCATTGATTTTCCACAATTCAGTTGCAGTAAATGACGTTAGTATCAATCTCTTTGAGAGCTTCTTCACGTCAGGGACAATACCTCGCCGTGGCAGAGGCCGAGCAAGAGCTCGCCAACACCAAGGCCGTAACATCTCCCCATGGCACTATAGTTCTGCGCAAAGGAGACCGGCCGGGAGCGTCGTACGTTGCGCACCCTTCCCCCGATTCAACCACATCTTCGTGGGCTGCCAATACTAGATCTGAGAGAACCATACCCTTGCACGATATTACGGCTGCGCAGAGGACTCTGTCTCGCTGCCGAAGCTCTTCGACGGAGCTCTCAATTTTTTTTCCTCTTTTTCTGATCTATTTGTCATTTTTTTATCTGTTTTGATTTTTTAGTTTGTTCTCTGGCATGTATTTGTGAACTTTGTGATTTTTTATTGTTCCGATGACGAGAACGGTGGTGGTGCCACCAGTATTGCCGGTTATCGGCGAGTATTTGTGGTGGATACCGACTGGTATCATAGCTGGGTGCCGGTAACTAGGTGGATAGCAGCAATTACCGTTTGGTATCAGGCCGATATCTAAATGGATACCGACTCGTGCCGTCGTCGTGGGTAGCTCTGCTATCGTTCAGCCTTGCCACTTCTTTTGGTTTTGTGACCGGATGCTGCCGGATATCTCGGTCGGATACTAATATCGTGGCCGGATCTAAAAGTATATTTGATATTTTAAATATAATGCAATACATAACTATGATATTCTCTGTAATAATTTGTCTCCTGACATATATGGATTCTTAAAACTTAGGGGAAACTTACGACAGTTCCTTTTAAACCAATCCAATCTGTCTTTTATCATCTTTCCTTCTTTTTTTTTTCTCTTTTTTCTTTTTTCTTTTTTTTTCATGAGAAACTTTTCTAATGCAAATGATCTTTAATTTTGCAACATTGTCGGCGAGTAGAATTTGTTTGTAAACAAGACTTCAAAATCCAAAAAAAAAAAAAGAAATGGGTCGATAAGAAAGCTTGTTGTTATAGAACTTTTTGAGCGTGACAACTAAAGATTCAATTATGATTTTGTATACATGCTCTAAAATTTAGCTGCCTTTACATTTTCAAACTTCTAAGAACACAGAAGAAAGACATAATATACACTAGGGTACTATATTTAGATATAACTTGGTTAATATAACTAAACCTAAGGGAAACGGAAATGATATAGATAAACCTTGTCCAAACTACAATCTTTCTGAAGCAACTCTTGGTATCATAGTTTAAATATATGCAACATTTGTAATTGTAAAGCAATCAAATTAGTAAGTGGTATAATTCGGTCAGACTTTCCCCTGCCAACGCAACAAAGGCATCTCATTTCATAAATAAGTGAGAGAACATTGATAAGCATCTCATTTCATGTCCTTAAAACTAACTACTTTTGTTTCATATAGACAATGAGACAGCTAAGATACGAAAAGTTAAAGCGCCTTTCTTTCATTATACGAAAAAGACGTTTGCATTTAGCAACTTCATTCCCTCTACTTCCTGATAAACAAACTCCTGAACCTCCCTCTTTCCAACCGCTCAAGCAGCTTCTTAGCCCCAGGGATTTCCATCTCAGTAAGCTTCTTGAGATACCCAATTGCCCCATAAGAAATCATAAGCTTTTTGCACTTCTTGCTCGATGAAAGCGAAGCGAGGCAAAACACTGCATACTTCTTTGCTGTGTTCTGTGGACTAGGGTCAAGCAACTGAACCAGATTAGGCACACTCTTGTCATCCTTCTTAACTTCTCGGCAGTTCTGTGAAAGGGTCACCAAGCTAGAAATTGCCTGTGCGGCGACCTCTCTGATGCTGTTTGACTTAGACTCGAGCATCTTGATGAGCAAGGGAATGCACCCCGTCTCACCCACCATCTTCTTTGTCTCTGCCAAGGTGCAAACTCGGCAGATTGCCGACGCAGCAGCCTGTTGTGCACCAAGTGACCCTGACCTAAGAACGTGAACCAAACGTGGTAGGAAGCCGAGGGAAACCAAAACCTCCATAGAAACTGAGCCAACCAAATTCCTCAATGCACTGACCGCAGATTCTTGAGGCAATGGACCGTCAAGATACGCCAATAGGCTGCAGATTCCACCCTCTTGGATGACAGACCTTCTTAAGTTGTCGTTGCTGGCAGTGAGATTCTGCAAGCATTCGGCTGCATACTCTTTGGACCCCAACAAAATGCCACAATCAAGGAGATTGATCATGACCCTTATGATCCCTTCTTCAGCTAAAGCTTGTCGAACCTCGGGGACGGCTGAAATGTTCTTCAAGGTGCAAGTGGAAGCGGCCTGAGAGACAGAGTCACCCGTTCGACATATCTCAATTAGGGGACGAACCCCACCATGGCCTACGATTGCACGAGCAGTCTCAGCCAACATTGACAGCCTCTGAAGCGAGATTGTGGCCTTCTCTTTTCCAACCGCACTTCCCGACTCCACAAGCCTTATTAGAGCAGGAAGAACACCTTCAGACACAAGCCAATTTTCGCAGCTCCCGGATTCTGCAAGCGAACAGATCACTGTCACAGTCTTCTCCCGAATACGAGGAGAGGTTGCAGTAAGCAATTGGACCAAAGCAGCAATATTGCTACGTCCTAAAACCGCCAAAACGTTCTTCTCATCCTCTTTCATCACTTCAACAAGGCTATCAAGAGCTCTACGTTTCGCCTCCAAGTGCCCGATCTGAAGCCTCGCAAGCAATTCCCTTATATTGCCATGAGCAGCACCCTCGGATTCTGTTGAAGAACCGCAAACAGATAACGGAAAAGTGGCCTCACCGAGCACCCCAGTCTTGATCAGAAGCCCACAATCTCGCAAATTCAAATCAAGTTTCCCCGAAAGCGCGTCAAGGTCACTCTGCATCCGGAGCTTACCTTCATACCTCTCCTCAACACAGAGCTCTGCCAATTCAATTGACTCCTTCAACGTCCTCGAAACCGCCTGCAACTGTTCCTTGCAAAGAGTGTTCTTGGAGAAGCAAGGATGGCTCGACAAGTCAGATAACCGTGATGGGATCAGTTCTAACTTCGAAATTATCATCTTCCATCGGCCAGGAAATCCCTTAACCACTTTAGCCTTGGATAATGCCAATGGGATAAGCTGTTGTGCGCGTGATAACCAATCTTCAGCTGACAAGGTATCAACCAAAACCTCCTTCCCACTCTCTTCCACCATGGTTTTGATGTGTTGAAATTGGTAAACAGAGGAGAGAGCTACACCAACTGAAATTTGAAGAAAACCAAACCTTTTCTAAGAATGATATTGAGTTGGTATTATAGACGAGTAAAAGGCAAGTGGAGCAGTTACAATTATAAAAGTCATAATAATATAAAAACAAAAAAAATATGGATGGAATTTAATATGTGTATAAGATAAACATTAAATAAAAATGAAAAAAGACAATTGGCCAGCCACAACAAAGAGCTTCGAGAATCTTGTACAAACCACAACATGTTTATTTGCTGAGAAACGATAGCCATCAAAGTACCTAAAAGATGACCCACCTTAGTCCTTTCTTAATTATGTTGCTTTTTTGCAAGTGATCATTCATTTAATGCCAAATGAAAATTGAACGGCAGAAATGAGTAAACAAATAAATATATAATAATTGGGGGTTAGGATATAAAATTCTTGGTGATAACTATGAAAGACGCTACTTTTAATGGCAAAATAAGTGCTTCACCAATAATTAAGAAGGCCGTCGGCCATAGTTATGCTATACCGAATATACCCTTCAACATACAAACAATTCTCCATTGCGTGATCTTGAGGTATATCGGTACATACAGAAACTAAGAGCTACAGCCTACAGCTCTACGTCTCAACGATGGAAGTGGAGATATCTGATATTATATTATCTGACTAGATTTTGATCAAAATCGGACGGTCAACATACGTGAGAGAGATGGGGCAAGTAAAGTTACATTCTGATGGGATATTGCCATCTAAGATTAAAGGCCGTTTAATTCACTCTACTAATTTAAATTATACGTGATTTTATATGAAAAATTTTTATTATAATAAAAAAATTAAATAACTTTATTATTTAAATTAATATGATTTTATATGAAAAATTATTATTATAATAAATAAATTAAATAAGATTATTTTTAAAAAAATTTTACTATAATAATTTAAATATACTCAAATTTTAAATTCAAATTTACAAAATTAACGTAACTATCTGCTAAGTAAGATGAATGAGAGAGAGAGAGATTTTTCTTTGAAGAAAAGATAGGACTTAGTAGAAGCCTCTATCAACAGTTGTATAAATAGAGTAGTGTACTCAAATTTTTCTCTAGATGGACCGACTCCCACATTTAATTTTTCTCAGGAAAATTCAAAAAGAATATATTAATAAGTACGAAAAATACCTCAAAATTTTGATTTTAATTTGCTTGTCATTTCAAAAGGAACTCCATTGTTAACAACAGCCATCGGACGTTGACCTCCCCCTCATTTTCTCTCTCTCCTCCTCTCTCTCGTCTCAGCTGATAATGGAGGCCACAAAATTAGAAAAATAAATAAATAAATAAATGAAATTAATCACATCCAGTTAAGAACGTTTATGGGGTAATAAATAGAAAAGAAAAGAAAATCACTTTATTCATATTCTGAAGTAGTGATTAAAAAGAAAATTGTCAAGCACCAACCTTTACGACTCAGAAACCAGAAAGTTGTCCTTTTCTCTGAGAAAAGCAACCTAGTAAGCTTGATCTCGAAACTTCTCTCTCTCACTCACTTTAAGTATCAGTGATCAGGGTAAAAATTGAGCTTGAAATCTAATTTATTTCCATGAATTCCCGAAGCAGCTCATGACCAAAGATTCCAAAACCCTCAATTTTTCTAAGAATCAGAGAATACCCAGAAAGCTATATCGTTTTCCTAATACAAAAACAGACGCAAATGAAAAGTGGAAAAAAAAAATAGAAGAATCTTCAATAAAGATCAAAAATATGAGGAACCCAGTTAAGCTATTCGAACTCCCAAACATAAAACAGACACAGACAGAGCAAGCAGTGAAGGAGACAATCAAATTTGTAATTCAAAAATCTTCAATCTCTCTCTCTCTCTCTAAATCGAAGAAATTGTCAATCTCTCGCTTTCTCTGGATTCTCTGTAAAAAAACAAAGAAGAAAAAAACAATGCGTTATATTTTACTGTTTTGGCCTTTAAAGGAGATAAAAAGAGCTTATGTTTCGGACAAGAAGCGTTAAAGATCGAACATGATTTACGATCGTACGGCTGTCATTGCCGGTCTGGGCGGAAGATCCGACCGTTAAAATTTTGAATATGATTTTCATGAATTTTTTATTTTTTTCCGTTCCCGAAATGGTGACGTGGCGCATTTTGCCACGAGTGAGGTGGAGACGTTTTGCTACTTTTCGAGGCAGTGTTTTAAACGGTTCAAAAATGTCCCACGTGTGAAAGCGACTGATTACTGGAAAAGTAGTTCGCTTTTTGAATTAGGGAGAAATAGGAAAATAGAATGAATTAAAATTAATAGGTTAATAATTCATATAAATTAATAAATAGGTTAAATTATTGTTTTTATTTATAATTTATTTTGTTATAAATTATAATTTGATAAGTTATTATCTATAATTGTTTATAACTTATCTCACTATAAATTATAACGTGACAAATTTATTCATAACTTATCTGATTATGAACCATAACTTGATAAGTTATAGTCTATTAATTTTTATAACTAAAAATTGACTTATATACTTTCTTAAACTTTTTATTTTGGCTTATTTTTTACTATTTACCTTTAAATTATATTGTTGGTTTTGTGAATTTGAGAATTTGAGCTTTAAATTTGAATTAAGATGTTATATTTTTTGTAAGTCTTATTTATTTTATTGATTTGAGTTTAAAATTTAAAATTTATTATAGTAAAAATTTCTTATAATTTTTAAACAGACTCTAGGCCTTGTTCACTTCGCTGATTCGAGTTGAGATGTGATTTTATGTGAGAGCTTTTTATTGTAGCAAAAAAGTTAGATGTGATTGTTTGTGAGAGCTTTTTACTGTAGAAAAACTCGAATTCTAAACTCGAATCAGCGAAGTGAACGAGGCTTAGAGTTTTTAACTGTAACAAAAAAAATTAAATATAATATTTTTTTAAAATTTTTAATTATAAAAACTTAGAATTGAAAACTTAAATTGTGAAATGAATTCTATGAATATGCCCCTGATCTTGCTGTTAAAATTCAAATTTGTCATTGATGTATATTTGGTCGATCATCCCATATTATCATGTGACGCACTGCTCTTTTTTGAATTGGAGGCAGCAAGAGAAGGATGGGTTCCCCAAACTGTTCCTTATTATTTTATTTTAAAAATTTTTAAATCGAAATATTGGATTAAAGAAATTGCTATTTTAAATAGGTGAGTGGACCACCATCTTTGTTGTCCTAATTTCAATTTTTGGATTAAATATTCGAAGGTTCCAAGTTCCAACATTGATTATGTGGGTTGTTATGATAATACTTTGGATGAATATCTGTGCACTCAATGGCTCATGCAAATTTCAAGAGATTATTTTAAATATTAGTTTTCTAATTTTTTTAACATAATTTCCAATTGTGATGATGGTTTAAACATGAAAGCATCCATTTTATTTTTTTCTATCAAAAAAACATTTTGGTTCTGTTCCATGCATTTATTTTAGAACCCGAAATGATGGCGTCAGATTAATTAAGGGATTTTTTTTAATCCAAATTTTTAATTTAATGCATGCAATGATATCGCTTGAAAATCATCATCATGCAACACTGACTTTTTATAAGACAACGCATATAATAATAAGGGACAGAAAAAAAGTACATGTTCATCAAAATGATAAGAGCCATAATTATATTATGTACACCTAACCTCTTTTCTTTCTCTTTCTTTCTTTTTTTTTTTTTTTTTAGGAAACGTACACCTAACTTTTGATATTTTTTTTGGAAGAAAACCCAACTCTTGAAATTGCATATTATCAATTTATCATCAAAATAGACCGTATATTATTTTCTTCTACTTTCCAGTCTTTAGTTATCCGGACTCGACCATTTTCAAGGGTAAAAACTTGTACTTCCATTGCTTAGTTCAAAATGCTTATTAGCCATTATCCAACTCAAACACTCTAGCATTAAAACAAAAAACAAAAAAACAAAAACAAAAACAAAAACAAAAACAAACAAAATCAAAATCAAAATAAAAAACAAAAACAAAAACAAAAACAAACAAACAAAAAGGAAAAATAAATGCACTTTTTACTTCTTTTTTTCATATCATTAAGTCTCGTTCATTTAGTGATTTAAATTTTTAGTTTTAGATTTATACAGTAAAAAATTTTTAAAAAATATCACATCTAACTTTTTTTATTACAATAAAAAAATTTTAAAAAATATCACGTATCAACTCAAATTGAAAACTTAAATCGCGAAGTGAACGAGGCTTAAGTATAATGTCAATGCATGGAGCGTCCCTGTTCTTGGATCCAAAAGATTCTGCCTGACGAGGAAAACAAGTGTCACTGGTTTCGCTCTTAGAATTTGGAACAAGACGATCTTTGGTTTTTACAAGGACATGCTAAGGTTCTTTGAACATAAACTTGTCGAAGTCCAGAACCAACCTATCTCTGCGGAAAGCTTAGCAGAGGAAGCTGCAATCCAGATGGAAATGGAGGAGGTCCAAAACTGTCAAGAAGGCATTTGAAAGCAAAATTCTAGGGAAATTTGGCTCAAGGAAGATGATAGAAACACACGTTTTTTCCACGCCTCTACGATAATCAGGAAAAAGCGCAACCATATATTGGCAATTCAAAGGGACGATGGTTCTTGGCTTAGGGGTAGGGCTCTTATTGGCTCGCATGTGAATTTGAATTTCAAAGAGCTCTTCTCTTCCGCCCATCCGGTTATTGGGGACGAATTAGAAGATCTCTTCGATGAAAAGATCACCGAAGAGGACAATGTAGAGCTTTGTCGTGTGCCCTCTGCGGCGGAAATTAAAAGGGTTGTCTAGGACATGAATCCTCTGAAATCCCCTCGCTCGGATGGCATGGTAGGGGCTTTCTACTGGGATATTGTTGGCCCATCAGTGGTGGGATCCATTCAGGATTTCTTGTCCTCGGCCAAGTTTGTCAATAGTATCAACCACACGTTTGTCGTGTTGATTCCGAATAAGGAAGGCTCGGTGAACTTGGATCACTTCAGGCCGATAAGCCTATGTAACTTTTCTTATAAGGTTCTCTCAAAGCTACCGGATCAGGAAGGTGCTCGCTAAACCCATTTCGCCCTTCCAATCTGCCTTCGTTTCGGGCCGATGGATTGCTGAACATTCGGTGCTAGTCCAGGAGATTATGCAGCTTATGAAGAAAAAATCAAGAACCCATGGGTATAAAACTTGATATGTCAAGGCCTATGATCGTGTTGAGTGGCCATTTCTGGAATGAATGCTACGGGCTAATAGGTTTAGTGATAATTTCTGCTCATTAATTATGGCTTGTGTTTCGACAGCGTCCTTTTCGGTTCTTCTTAACGGCAGCCCTCTTAACTCATTTTAAAAGCTCCAGAGGCCTTCGGCAGGGGGACCTGATCTCTCCATATTTGTTCATTTTGTGCAGTGAAGTTCTCTCTAAGCTAATTTTGAGAATACAAATTGCGGGCCGGTTATCTGGTATTTAGATCTCTCGAAATGGCTCGCCGATTTCGTATTTGTGTTTTGCGGATGATACTTTTTTATTTGGGCGTGCTAACCTTTCGGAAATTCGAACCCTATGTCGCAAAATCCTTTCTGGTTTTCTCTAAGAACACTCAGAGCTCATTGGCGAGGGATATTGCAGCTAGTTTGTATATGCTTATAATGTAGGGCAATGAGAAGTATCTTGGAAATCCGCTTTTCTTCTCTAAAAGCAGAATCCAGGACTTAAAATTTCTTTAAGAAAGAGTGCTGGCTAGGCTCGAGGGATGGAAGTCAAAACTGTAATCCCGTGCAGGACGAACGACCCCAGTGAAATCTATGGTTCGGAGGATCCCGTCCTATGTTATGTCTACATTTAAGATTCCTCTTGCTATATGTGAGGGTCTTGATGCGGTGGTTCGTCGGTTTTGGTGGACTGGTTCCTCAGAATGCAGTAAATGTCATGCAATAATTGCTTGGAAGGAGATTTGCAAACTAAAAAGTTGTGGGGGTCTGGGGATAAGACGCTTCCAAGACATGAATCTCGCTCTGCTTGCTAAACTCGATTGGAACTTAGTCTCCAGGAAAGAGGCGCTCTGGGGTTCAGCCTTGCAATCAAAATATTGCCATTCAGTGGATGTTTGGTGTGTGGAAGGGAATGGTTCAGATTCTTATGTGTGGAGAGTATTTTGTCATCAAGGGATCTCCTTCTCAAAAGGTGTGCCTTCATAATCTGGTTCGGTGACAGTGTTGGCCTTTGGAATCATCCTTGGGTGCCTTGGGGACCAAGAGATGTGCGAAAGGCTCCTTTCAGCCCAACAAACAACCTTCCCACCTCTTTTGTCTCCTCGCTCTTTTTTTCTAACACCCGCTTTTAGAGCGAACATATTGTGCGAACTGCTTTTGATATGCCGGTGGCAGATCGGATCTTGAATATTGTCCCTCTATTATTTCCGGGAGAAGATAAAGCGGTGTGGATTGGTCCCGGCTCAAATGATTTCTCCGTCAAAAGTGTTAGCCTTAATCCTTAAACCCACCTAAATCATCACACTAAATTATTAAGAAAATATGTTATAATAAATATCAGTCTTCATTAGTACAGTTTTAATCTTTAACAAAAAATTTCTTCAACAACGTGTTATTAAAGTTATTGTCTTCTTCAATCAAATCACTAGATTTCTGAATGAGTGTTTTCTTTATTAATTATATGATTTGACCTATTGAGAATCATATTATAAGTTTATTAATATATTGTTACATTAGACATCCACTAACCTAATTAGATCAATATTTAATATCTATCTATTTAGTCCATACCCAATTAAAAAACTTATTAAACTTCCTTAAATTGACCACTTAATTTGTCCAATCAATTTAAATAGTAGTAATATAGTTGTCAATTAATATATTACCCATAATAAATAATAGAAAATAAAATTTCCTAACAAAAAGTGCTTATTGGGTAGCAAATGCGGACATGTTCTCTAAACAGGAGTGCTGGAAAACTCTTTGGAAGGCACCTCTTCATGAAATATAGAGATCGTGTTTAGAATTGATCTCATTTTTTAAAAAAATAAAAAATAAAAACATTTTTAAAACAGTATTTGGCGTAATAAAGATAAAAAACATAAATGAAAATAATTTTTTAATTTAGTGTGAAATAAGAGAGAAATAAAAAATAATTTTTAGTCATTTTTTATTTTTTGTTTTTGTTTCCTCCTCTCGATAGCAGAGAGAGACATTAATAAATTTTTTTATACTGAAAATAATCTCTTGATAAAATTACTAAACGCATTTTTAAAAATAATTTATGTCTGAGATTAAAAATATTTTCATTTTTATTTTCATATAAAAAATAAAATTATTTTAGAATGAGTTCTAAACACGTCCAGAAAATTTTCTTATAAAGACTAGCAACGGATTCCCTGCCTACTAGGGATGAGATGTATTGGGTGGAGAACGAGCATAGTATAACCTATCTTTTGTGTGACGAGCATCTGGAGTCGGTGCGCCATCTTTTTGCATAAAGCAGGGTCATTAGGGCCCGTTCATTTCGCTGATTCGAGTTTGTAATTTAAGTTGAGATATGATTTTATGTGAGAGCTTTTTACTGTAGCAAAAAAGTTAGATGTGATTGTTTCTGAGAACTTTTTACTGTAGTAAAACTCAAATTTTAAACTCGAATCGGTGAAATAAACGGGGCCATATCTGGTTTGCGAGCAAGTGGTCAATTCATTGGTATGGAATTGAGATAGCATCGAGTAATGATCTCTTTGAGTGGCTTTTAAAATTTCCTTCTGAGTTTAGGATCAATGCACCTGATCGTAATGAATTTATCCTCTTTGGTGCTCTTTGCTGGGATCAAGTTTGGAGGGCAAAAAATTCAATCATCGTTTATTTTATTATTTTAAATTTTAAATTTTAAATTTTTATAGTTAAAATTTTTTATAAAATATTACATTTAATTTTTTTTTTATTACAGTCAAAAATTTTAAGAAAATATAACGTGTGGACTCGAATTAAAAATTTAAAACTCTAAAAAAATATCACATCTCAATTTAAATTAAAAATTTGAATTTATAGTTGCGTTGCATGATAAGATTCTTTCTCAACCGCATGATATGCTGAGATCAATCATGCTCAGGCTCCGAGAGACGTGTGGCTATGTGAATAGGGTGCAGCCCTCTCTCTCTCTCTCTCTCTCTTAGGCGTCATTCTATTGTTCCTCTGGCCCTGTCTTCTGATTTGCAGAGACCGTGCGAGGAGGAGGGTCAGAATTCCTATGTGTTGACGGTGGACGCGGCGTGGAAGGAGGGCAAAAGCGTCAACAGGCGTTGTTTGCTGGAAAGGGGGAGAAGTGATACATCTTCATTGTCTTCAAATTTCTTGTTTCTCCGCTCTTCATGCTGAGCTCTCAGCCATCAAGGAGGCTCTTCAGAGAGGGTGGAAGGAGGTATCAATTTATAGTGACTCCAAGTTAGGGATAGACTGCTTGAACGATATTATTGTCTGGTGGTGCCTTTCATATGTTGATTGTAATCGTAGTTTAGCTTCTAGATTTACTTGTGTTTCCTTCAAGTGGATCTCTAGATCCAGGAACCAAAGTGCTCATAATTTTTGTAATTGGGCTTGGCAGTCTTCAACCTCTGGGTTCATTCCCATTCAGGACTCGGCCCCTGTTGTGGTCACCGCTTGCGTTGTTTGATTGAAGCAAAAAAAAAAAAAAAGAAAAAAAAAAAGGATAGTTTGAGACTCGTGGTAGTAAAAACTATTAACTCAAACCCACTAGCATAAAAAACCAAAAAGACACGGACAAAGGCCCTTTTTTCTTCTTGTTTTCTTTTGTGGCATTTACTTGGTTAGTAAACTAAGGCAAAGTAAACTAATGTGGTTACGGTTTTAATGGAAACTGACTTGTTTTAAGTGATGCTATTTACAAAAATGTCAAATATCTGCGGAATAGAGTAGTAGAAAGCAAAAGCAGTGCCTTGGATTGTGTGATGGAATATTGGGTTGGGGACGGATCAACGAGTCGCGTGGGTTGTTCATTTTATAACGAAACTAAAAAAAAAATTTAAACTTGAATTACAACTTTATTTAAGTTCATATTTTTTTATAAAATTTAAATTTGAACTCGAGTTTAGAGCTAAATTTGAGTTTAAATTTCTCTTTCAACTCTAGTTCATAAACTTAAACTCAAGTTAATGAACAAAAATTTTTTATTCTTAAAAATGTCATAACTTTTTCTTTTTAATTCTGATTGAGATTATTTTTTTTATGCATTCACAACGAAAAGACGAATAAAATCTCACTCATATATCTTATTAAAATTTTTCATCACCATTGAGTTTTTATTAAAATATTATATAAATTTAAATTTAAATTTTAACCCACCTGAACACAAACTCAAAAAAATTCTTAATTTAAATCATAACTTAAATATGTACATCTAAACACAAACTCAAATTATAACTTCAACTCAAATTATAATTTAAACTAAACTCAATATTATCACTCAAATCACCTTAATTTAAAAATATAAAAGAACGATCCCGTGGTGTTTTGGCCTTGCGTGCCTGGACGTGACGCTGTTTCCTGTCGGCTTGCCTATTTGTCTTCTTTTTCCACTTCCGCCATTTTGTTTCATTTTGATTTTTTTTCTGAAATGTTTCATTTTGAATTTTTTTTTCTGAATTATTTCATTTTGAATTTTTTTTCCTGAATTGTTTCATTTTGATTTGATATTCCACGGCTCTATAATTTTTTTTTTTTTTTGGTAGAAGATAATCCGTCCGGCTTATCGCCACTTTTGGTTTTCAATTTATATTTGGAAAACTTGTGTTAGTAGAATGGAAAAAATATCTATTACAACACAAGACAATTACAAAACAATGTTAAAAAAAAAAGATAAAAAAATTACAAAAACTGACATCTTTCTTAGAATTCTATTCTTTTACTGTAATACACTATCTTTTTAATAATAATCTATCAAATTATAAATAATAATTTGTTAAATTTTTAAATAATAATTTATTAAATTTTAAATACTAATCTATTAAATTATGTTCGTCACGGATAAATAGACCCACCGCTCATAATATCTGTCAAATTATCAATAATATTATGTCGAATTACTTCCTCTAAAAAGACAATTTAATAAACTAATGTTGAGACTTAAAAATTCTTAATAATACCATTTTAAGGGATATTTGTTAAAATTTAAAAAAAAAAAAAAAGGATAACAAGAGCAAATATTGCTCAGGCAACACAGTGGATGGAAAGCATGACGAGGAGTTTTCACAATTCCTGCAATTCTCTGTTTTCTTCCCTTTACCCAATTCTTTATTCGATCTAATATTTCTGTTTCCTAATAAATACTTTGATTAGCAGTTTTGAACGCAAGCTACATTTGAAGGTGAACTATATGAATGACGAAGAATATCAAATATAATTTAAAGCTAAAACGAATATTTAAATTTCAAACCATTTGACTTGTGCGTGTTTTCTTAACGTGTACAACTGCATATAAATGACTTCTCAATAAGATATTTTATGTACGCCATTCACAAAGACAGATCCTACGGGCGTTCAAAATTTAAAACCGCATCAAATCTATGAGAAACAATACATGATAATACAATGATATAACGCACTTATAAAAAAAAATGATACAATGCAGTGAACATCCTAGTGGCTATCAAAACAGAACCCAAGAACCCCAAGGGTGGAAATTGACAAAAGTAAACTCGCATTGAGCAAATCCAGAAAAAAATAATATAAAATAAAAGGTCATCCCTTTTTTTCTCAAAAATAAAAGATCATCCCTTATTATTTTATTTTGCATATTTTGCTGGGATTCCGAGAAAAAGACTTTTCAGGGAGGAAACAAATCACGGTATTCACACCAAACAATAGCCAAGTTCAAAAATCAAGAAATCCAATCCTGCAAAACGAATTGAAGCTCCAGAAACAAGACTAGCTACACAGATTAAAAACTTCGTGATTCAAAGGTGCATTAAGATTCAAATTCATCACCTGAGAGTTTAGACTTACCAACAAGTCAAACAAACAAGATTTAGAATGTCAACCGCAGAATATAAAACCTACCAAGCACTACAATAAAACTTTGTCACGCTACATGGACCGTGATTTTTCCCTTGTAAATGGCAGTGGCGACGGGCTGCATTTCAGCAAAACAAGTAGTGTTAAGCTGCCTGTAATTGCAGTGTCTTTATAATTATAGCCAATTTAAGAATCAAATTAAAAAGAGAGTTGTTAATGGGTTCTATTTTCTTTCTGATGTTTCCTCAAGAGAAAAGGGTTTCATTATACGTACTAATAGTTGTATTTCCTTGTTGATCTATATAAACGACTAAGCAAAAGGCGAAACTAACCAAAGAAAAGGATAAAATAAAAAATAAAAAATGACCGCAGAATGCAGAAACAAGTGGCCACTCTCTTACCTGTCATATCTACCATCATCTGGACTTGTAGCTCTATCATAACTGGGACTTCCTCTCGGTTGAGGTCTGGAATTTGGATGAGATCCACGGCCATAGTCAGGACTAGTCCTATCTCTAAGGTGTGGACTACGGGATCGCCCACGGCCACGATCGTAGCCTCTATCAGTAGATATATCACGACCTCTCTGATCAGGACTGTGCCCATTTCTTCTATCGTCATCATCACGAACAGCATATTCAACGGAAATAACTCGATCCATTAACTTGCTGGAATTCAAAAATAGATTAAAAAGTCAAGATTTATATAATTGTCTATAAGATCCATATACTAATAAGAGAAGGCTGAAAGTTGCGCGTTGAAAATAAAACCACAAAAATATTTAAAATTAGGATTTTCTTTAAAAAAAAAAAAAAATTAACAAGCATATTTCAGTTTTGACATCCAAAATAGTGAAGCTGAGGGAAATGAGAAACTATGACCTAATACCTAAACCCTAAACGTAGCTATGTAGAAGAAATTGCAACAGGAAAGTACAACCTCATGTTTGTTCCATCTAGCGCTTTGGTAGCTTCATCCTGCGATTCAAACTGAACGAACGCAAAGTTCCTTCTGATCCTTACATTTAGTATTTTCCCATATTGATCAAAGTGCCTCTCCAAATCTCTTGTCTTAGTATGAACTGGATCAAAATTAATGACAAACAAGGTTTTTGAAGGTTTAGTGTTAGCTGAAGATCTTGAATCTCCAGACCTTCTCCCACGTTCTTGCTGCAAGCCATAAATTGTATGGGATTAAACAATTATAAACTTCATGAAATAATCAAGTTATTGACCCTGAAGAAAAATAAAACTTTTCCTCATCATACATTTTCTACTAAGAGGCATGTCTCAATATGCTTACCCCTAGAATCTATTGTCTGAAAGAATATTAATGAAGATAGACATCATATTACTCTTTTAAATGAGTCAGCTCACTACCGCAGCTGATAGATAAAGCAAGGGGGTCAAGGGGTGGAGGAGATAGTAATCATTGACAAGACAAGATTTCAGATTTCCACAGTATTTGTTTAGGAAACAATTCATGTCTCAGACCTTAAACATGATATTGATTGCTGTTAGTTATGTGTTTGTAGCTAGAGGATAAGGGCGATCACATGATGCTTGAACTGAAGCTAGTTCTAATAGATAATACTACTATCAATTTTTTAAAAAACCAACTACGGGATTGAACACAACAGTAAAAACTTATCCAGTTACCTTAGTCCACTCCACACGAAGTCGACGCCCTTTTCTACCAAATTCTGTCCTGTCAAGTCTTCTAATTGCATACTCAGCATCTCGCTCATCCTCCATATAGACAAAAGCAAATCCTATACGACCAAAAAGTTAAGAAAATAGTGCAGGAAAACCAGTCACCTAAACATTATTTTCTACCAAAAACATTATGGGACGGGCATTCTTAAATATGAGGAAATCTAGACTTCTCAAAATGTACTCATGGGTAGTAACACAACACCTGCCACTGGCTGCAATATCATGATGTTACAATGTTGAAACATGTCGGAAATTGAACACTGAGCAAAAGTCATGAGGAATGAAAAAGCAATGGTCTGAGGGAATGTGGTATGGCGGGACTAGGGCAGATCAGACTAATCTTCTGGGAAAATACAAGAAGATGAAGCTTGGGCACATGCTAGAAAAGAAATGCAGAGAAGCACACCCATCCAAGAGGAACAAGGAAGTTCCAAGTAATCCTGCGCCAAAGAAATTGTTGAGTGTGGGGTTTTACATCGCATAAAAAACCTGTTTCTCTTAAGGGGAGACAATGTATACAGCCATTTAAAAAGAAATATATAGAGAATAACTTATTGACCCTTTTGTAAATTAGCCGAGATACTTTTTCCTATAAACTACTCCATGATTATTTCCATAATCTCTATGTTCAGAAGCAGAGAACACATTAGATATTTTAAATACACTCAAATGCTATGTCCAAGAGAACAAGTTAAAGCTTCTTTAGCATGGATATTCACATACCCTTTCCCACATCTATCAATAAAAGTGGGTGTGGGTTAAAACTTCTGTGAGCAATCCTCCCTAAAACTTCTGTGGGTCAAAACTTCCGAGAGCAATCCTCCCTAAAACGGCAAGTCATCAAATAATCTCTATTTGAAGTACTAGGGATCAATAATCATAAACCAGATCATTGTGGTTATAATTTGCTACTAGGCAGAAGGGTGACAAGGGTCAATAAGTTATGTCTCATATGAGTAAGTTTCAATGGTTGTACACAATATTTTTACTTTCAGAATCCCACTATGACTCAACATAAGATGAAATGCCCATGTTATTAAGCTCCAAAATGTTTCCAAGGCTTTCTGCAATTCTGCGTCATTTTCCCGGAACTTGTACTCTGAATGCTTAGTTGCTGAAGCAATACGGATTTGCAACTCCCTTCATCTGAAACTGAAAGCATCGATCCCAGAAGCTTTGCTAGACAACACGAACTTGAAAACCACCAATCCGTATAATTTGAACAGGGCATATATAAGCTCAAAAACAACCTCTTTCAATTCGGATTTGCAAAGTGTTCAACTTATGGCAGAAACCACAAAAAGAACTTTACAACAGCTCCGAAATCCACAAAGTAACAACTCCATTCAACAAAAACAAGATAACTAAAAACAAATCAACGGCAAATGAAACTTGAGCATCCAATGTGAACACCAGAACAAATAACATTGTCTTTATTAAGTCATAGAGAATTGAATTACTAGTAATGCAGTACCAAAATAACGAAATCATAAAAAATAACTTACCAGACTTCATATCCACCCTCTCAACCTTGCCATATCTCCTAAAAAGCCGCTCCAAGTCGTTCTGGCGCGAGTCAAACTCCAAGTTCCCGCAAAAGATTGGCCTCATTTTCTTCAATCTCTAAAAGGACAAGTCTTCCTCAACCCTTAAAAAACAAATACACAAGAGAGTAATTTCGAATACTATACTTTATCCACACTTTTTCATCGTTGCCCAGAATTTACTCACAGAAAATCATAGGGTTAAAGTCTCTTTATCCCCATTTTTTTCAATTTTCAAACTATTCATAAATTTGCAAATTGCAACTAACCTTACGAAAAAACAAAATTAATCAAATTTGACAAACAGATCAAAAAAGATAATAATTAAGCATTTGATTACCAGAATAAATCGCGTATAACAACAATTAATTTAAGAAAAAAATCAACAGAGAAAAAGAAAGAGGACAGGATAAATCAATTCAAGAAGGGGACCAAGCTAGATCTGTGCAGGAATCCAAGCTTTGTTACCTCAGGATTTCCGAGCGATCGGAAGATCAGAGAAACCCTAGGTCTGGCACTAGCAGGGACTAATCAGAGAAACGCGAATCCCAAGACGGCGCTTGGGCTTTCCTTTTCTTTCTTTCTTTCTCAAGACCAACAAAAGTATTGGAATTAATATAATATATTCGTATGGGTGGTGTTTGGTTGTCGAGTGGGCATACTTCACGCGGGAGAATAACAAGGGCAGGGGCTCCATTTGGCTCACGCCGTCCAAAATGGTTCTGTTTGTTTTGCGGGATTTTTTTTTTCCCGGGGTTTATTTTTCTGATTTCAACTTTTTTTTTCTTAGATTTGAAAACTTTCGATCAGAGTTGAAAAGAAAATGTTATGCGTCTGTTTAGTTCGTTGATTTGAGTTTTTAATTTGAGTTTAAATGTGATTTTATATGAGAGTTTTTTACTATAATAAAAAAATTAGATATGATTGTTTCTGAGAGCTTTTTACTGTAATAAAATTTAAATTCTCAACTCAAATCGATGGAATAAACAAGATTATAATTTTAAAGTTTGAGGTGAAAGAGAGAGAAAAATAAATAAAAGGGATGTTTTTTTATTTTATCATATAGGTTTATCATAATATAGGGGATAGAGTGTGTTTGGTTCAAGGAGTCATTCCATGGTTCGAATCATGGTTCCTGGCTCGATACATTATTTTCTCTCACAAAAAACACACGTAAATCGATAATAGTTCTGAATTATGATTCTGAATCCATCAACCAAACGTCATTTTAAGTAGGGCCGGCAATTTCAGACACGACACGAAAACGACACGAGATAAATGGGTTTAGACCGCACGATTATTAATTGGGTCGTTAACGGGCTAACATGAATAACACGAAAATAAACGGGTTGGATTCGTGCCAGCCCGTTTAATACGCTTAACCTGTTTAGTTATACGGGCCGTAATCGGGCCGACACGACACGACCCGAACCGACCCGTTTATTAATCGATATATATATATATATATTTTTAAGATAAAACCCTAGCTTCTCTAATTCTCTTTCTCTCATTCTCTCTCATTCTCTCACAGCCCGTTTTATTTATATTCTCTTGTTTGCATGAAGGGTGTTTGATAAAAGGGTTAACTTAATTTAGCACTCTAACTTTTAAATAAGTTATGGCATGTTGATAAAATTACAAAATGCCAATGGATTTGTAGATGGACTTGTAGATGGTTGATTACAAAATGCCAATGGATGATTTGTAATGGATAAACCTAAACTTTAAATATGTTTTATGCTTTATGCACTTAAATATGCCAATGGACTTGTAGATGGTTGATTATATTTTATGCACTTAAATTTTCAAATATTTGGTTATGTTTTTAAACTTATTTAAATGTACTTGGTTATGTTTTCAAACTTCTTTAGATGTTTAGTAACTGGTATGTTTTAAAACATATGTCATAAGTGATGTTTTAGATATTTTAATGTGTGTTGGCTATTATGCATGAATTTAACTATAAGTGATAATAAGTAGTCAATTAATATAGTTTTGAATACAATATAAAATTCACTATTTTTGCTAGTTGGGTCATAAACGGGTCATAAACGTGTTTTTTTCGTGTCGGCCCGTCACGGCACGTTTAATAATCGTGTTCGCGGGTCGTGTCGTGTTAACCGTGTTATTAGCGTGTCGTGTTCGTGTTTGGGTTTCTGACACGTTATTAATCGTGTCGTGTTCGTGCTCACTATAATCGTGTCGTGCCGTAATCGTGTCGGCCCGAACACGGCCCGCGAACACGAATTGTCAGCCCTAATTTTAAGGTCTGTTTAGTTTGCTGATTAGAGTTTTTAATTCGATATAATATGTGTCTTTATGTGAGTTTTTTACTATAGCAAAAAAATTAAATGTGACTATTTTTTTAGAATTTTATACTGTAATAAAACTCGAATCGGTGAAATGAACGGAATCTTAGGGGACATTTGGTTTGAGGATTCAAACCATGATTTGAAACATGGTTAATGGTTCACTACAGTGTTTTTTCTCACAAAAAAAATACACGTAAATCGAAAATGGTTCTAATCACATGATTCTAATCCATGAACCAAAATGGTAAGGGGATTCGTACCCTGATTCGAATCATGATTCATGATTCGTTACAGTAGTTTCTTTCATAAAAAATACACGTAAATCGAAAATAGTTCTAATTCATGAACCAAATGTCTCATAAATTTCGCATCAAACACTAATTCCAACTTTGAGCATCATTTGAATTGGAATTTTCAATACAGATTGTTAAATTAAACAAGGAGTTAATTTTTTTTCCCTTCTCAGGATAACTAATTTAGAAAATAAATTTTTCTTTTTTGGGATAACTAATCAGGCTCTCCTCCATTTTAAATGGTTTTTTTTAAGAGAACTATAACGTCGATGTTAAATCCATTTTTAAATAAAAATGTCAATGTCAATCATATTAAATGTTAAAATGATATTGTTAATGTGTTATTATACTTATAATTTATTAATAAAGTTAGTTTAAATGTTATATGCATGTTTTGTCATAATTAGTTTTGAAAATTGTAGAAGCAAATTTCTTATTTTAAAATGCTATGAAAATTATAATATTATGACGATTAAATAAAAAAAAGTAAATACATCAATTAAAAATAATTAAAAATAATCAAATGTAAAAATTTGAAATATGATTACTTTTTCTTTTTTTTTTTTCAAACATGATAATACTAGTATTTTTTACGTGGTACCCACCAGGTGGGGCCCGTCTTTTGGCTATAATGTAATAATTTTTCTTGAGTATGACGAGACTAGGGCCCGTTCACTTTACTGACTCGAGTTTGTAATTTGAGTTGAGATGTGATTTTATGTGAGAGTTTTTTATTGTAGTAAAAAAGTTAAATATGATTGTTTGTGAGAGCTTTTTACTGTAACAAAACTCGAATTCTAAACTCGAATTTATAAAATGAACGGGGCCTAGATTTATATATATATATATATATATATTTTTTTTTTCTTGTACTCCTCTGAGGTAAAAGTATTAAAAATAGTGATATGTTGGTTTATTACAAAGCCGAAAAGTAAAGAACGAGTCGGAATGAGTTTTTATCTGTGGATGATTTGAGTTTTTAATTTAAATTAAGATGTAATTTTATTTAAAAAGTTTTTTTATTGTAATAAAAAATTAAATATAACTATTTTTAAAAAAAATTTACTATAATAAAACTCAAATTTTAAACTCAAATTGATAAAATAAATGAGGCCACAATATTTCTTAAAACCGTATAACCATCTATGTTGATATATAAAATAATTATCAAATAATTGATCTCAACTATTAGGGGCTCATTCATTTCGTCGATTCGAGTTTTATTACAGTAAAAAGCTCTCGTAAACAGTCACATCTAACTTTTTTACTACAGTAAAAAGCTCTCACACAAAATCACATCTCAACTCAAATTACAAACTCGAATCAACGAAGTGAACGGGCTCAAAAACCTCTAGATGATGAAACATTCTAGAACCATATGACCTTCCTTGTCATTATCTCTCATTAAATTGACTACTGTGTAGAAACATTGCTCGTGGCTTTGACTTTCTAATCTCTAAAGGTAAGAAAACAAAAACAAAAAAATTTGATGAAGTCAAAAACGTAGTTGAAATATAACTTGGATTGGGAAAAGCCCCAAACTCACATACATGTGAAAATCGCACACTCCCTCCTTTAAGTAGGAGTGTAGCGCACTCCATATGTCAAATTTTGTATTTCTTTTTGCAATTTCCTTTCATAAAACAATCGTATATGTTAAATAACCAAGATCAAAGTTTAATTTGAAATTTATTAACATTTATTGTAAAAACTTAAATAAATATTTTTCACAATTAATTTAATTATTATTGGGTCTGATAGATCTGGAGGATGTGACATGTCGTAAAAGATCCGTAAGTGCACAAAATTGTAGACAAATAATAAGAGTGAGTACATAGTGTCGATACCACAAGAATTGTGTTTATTCTTATTAAGTACTGAAATTGGTCAACTCTAGAACTATTTGAGTAACCAAAAATAAAATAGAAAAAATAATAAAACAAAATATAAAAGAAAATTTAAATAAATAAAAGGCCTATATGAGAAAATTCTAGATGTTCGATTTTACCTAGCCGTCTATTATGCATTTTCAATGTCAACTTATCACTAATTAATTCTCCTAGTTTATAAGCCAATAACCCAAATTTATTTCAACTCACTCTCCTGGGGTGTCGAGTGAAAAATAATCCCTAAATTTTGATTCCAATATCCCCATTCAAAATCAAGAAAATAAACATTTATTATGCTCTATGGTTCTTCCAAAAAAACTTCAAAAGAATTATAAGTCTCTCAAACTCTATAAAATCCTAGGTTACATTATCCAACAGTCACATTTAAAATCCCCTCTTCTGAGTGTCGGATTTTAAATACTAAATCATAATCTATGGTCAGTAAATTAAAAACATTAAGAGCATGATAATATAAATAAATTGAGTGAAAAATCTCTTAAAATAAATTAAACAATAAAAATACATAATATCAAGCCAAAGCTATATCGTTTCTCCAGATAAAATAAATTAGAACATAATTAAAATAAAAATAGAATAAATCAACCCCAAAATTCCTAGACAGAATTCCCCAAAATTTTCATTTCGGCTCTTCTTTCCGATGGGGCTTTTCTCCAAGTCTCTGCGCGAGGGAATGCTTCCAAGGGGTCTCTCTAATTCTGCTGGTCAAAGGCTATTATTTCCACGCAACACAAAGAAATAGAAAGAACCCAATTTAAGGCGCTGTGCAATTTTAACACGTGGCGGCAGTGGATTGGTGGAGTGCTGAAGCATGGCTAGCGTAGATTGGTGCTGGAGCTGTGGTTTCCAATTTTGAATCGTTGACATATTTGGCATGTTTGAAATTATTCTTATTTTTATTTTTCACATTTTTTTAAAAATAAAAATAATTTTAAAACTATATTTGACACAATTAAAGATAAAAAATAAAAATAAAAATATTTTTTTAAATTTAATATAAAATATGAGATAAATAAAAAATGACTTTTTAATTTATTTATTTTCATTTTTTCACCAACTTTCCTACACATTTGAGGAAACTAAAAGTTATTAAAGGGGAAATAAAATAAACCAAACTAAAAATAAACAATATTAAATAAAATTTCTAGAACTACAATTTCACCAGATTAATGTCATTCGAATTGATTTCACCCTCTAATCGATTAATTGTAATTTTAATTAAATTGTTAGTCAAGTGCACTAAACTCTCTACTTGCCTCTTCCCATAAAACAAGTAGATACATTTATACTAACTATACTCCTATATTCCTATGAAGCATATAGTAGCATAAATTCATTAAGATAAGGCACTCATTATGACTACACATGTAATTATATAGATATATTCATATTCTATATTCACATATATTATCCTGCTATTACGTAAAAATTTAGAATCACTCTTCCATAATCATCAAAATTCCCCTAATTATTAGCCAAGTAATTAGGAGCATTAAATTCTTAAAAAATAGACAATATCAATTAATCAAGTAAAACTCAAATAAGAAAAAATAGGGTTGTACATGGGTTGGGTTAGGACGGAGTAAGATTTTTTCTTATCCCACCTCAAAAGATACAAGTTGCACATATTTAGCCCCAACGATATTAGAAAAATTTTACAATCCAATGATATTTAGGTTGAGTTGGGTTGGGGCGGGGCGGGGTGGGTTGGGTTGGGTGGTCAGGTTCATCATTCAAAGAATCAAAGTTCAATCCAACATTCAAAGTTCATTATCAAATAATATTGATTATCAAATATAAATAATAATAATAATCAAACATAACTTCAATATTTAAAGTTCACCATCAAATAAAAATAATATTGATTAGTCCATCATCAAATACATAGCAATTCAAAGTTCAATCAAACATTAAACACGAAGCAAAGTAGTCCATCCAACATCAAATATAAAACAAACATAAATTAGAGGCTCAATTCAAATCTATCTAAAGCAAGCATTGTAACAGCAGCTATCCTTATCAGTCCACACTCATAGACTCCTTATCAGGCATGTTTGTGCAAGTTGAGTTAAGATATATGGGTTATTATAAATCCAACTCACAAACCGCCTCAAACACCTCATGCCAGACATTTGGTGGGCTGAAAAATAAAAAAGAATACTATAAATTACCTTTTTCAAATTGAATTAGGGTGAAATAGATTAAATTTATAGGTTGTTCAGGTTTATGTACACAGAAAAAAAAATCATCCAAAATCCATCAATAGGGCTAATTGCAATCCTAGATTAAAAATAAATAAATTAATAATCAAAATTACAGCTCACACCCAAAGAAATTAAACAACATTTAAGCACAAATTAAAGAGAGTAAGGGTTAGAAACACTTATGGAAGAAATATCCCATCTTCAAGCTCTCCATCTCTCCTCCATGAAATTGATTCTTTCGGTTGTTAAAAATAAAAATCCTAAACTGAAACTCAAACAAAATCCTATATCAAAACCGCTAGCTCTCTGCTTCGCGGAATGAAGCCCCTTGGCTCCATTAAAGAAGCTCTCTGGTTGGGTTCAAAAGTTCTCTTAGGTCTTGTTTATTTCGCTGATTCGAGTTTAGAATTTGAGTTTTTTTACAGTAAAAAATTCTCACAAATAATCACATCTAATTTTTTTACTACAGTATAAAACTCTCACATAAAATCACATCTCAACTCGAATTCTAAACTCGAATCAGCGAAGTGAACGAAGTTTTTTTTTTGTCCTTTTCTCTCATTCCTCGCACAGCTGGAGCGCATCTCCTGACTAAGACAGACACGCGATGGTGCACTATTGGGTAGATGGAAGTACTGGACGAATGGCACACTGCAACTGGTCGAGCACAAGGGTGTATGGGCGATTCGATGGGCCGTGGAGCAATTGATCAAGGGTGTTGCGGAGAGTGGCAGACAACCACATGACGTGGTGCACGTTGATTGGCCTAACCCTTGTTACTTCATTCGCTTTAATGCGCCTCCGTGGGACGTGGGCTCTCTTGTGTGTTGGATGGTTCTGGGCCTCGATCCGACGACAGATATAGAGATTGTCGCTTCTTTTTACACTCTCGATCAAGGGTGTGGGCTTTGGCGAATTCCAAAGCCGATTTTCTATCTTTTAACTTTTTCTTGATAAATTTAACCCCATTTAAGATTCTACTTTTCAATTAAGCCCTTTCACATATTTTAAATACACAAATAAGGAAAATTAAATTTCTAGGATGGGTAATGCGTTTGAAATTCGTTTCAAAACGTTTTTATTTTTTGTATAAAAATGAAAACGAAAATGTTTTTATTTTCATTTTGGAATCATTTCTGAAAATGTGTTTGGTAGTTTTATTCCGAGATTGATTTCAGTTTAAAAAAAACTGAAATTGTGTTTGGTGGTTTAATTTTTAAAAACATATAATAATATTTAAAATTAAAATATATTAAAAAAATCACAAACTCAGATCAAGATAATATTTTGCAAATAAATTAATTTGCTTTTCGTCAAAGGCTCTCTTGCATTTTCCAATTAATTTGCTTTTCTTTAAAAAAAAAAATCGTTTCTGATTGAAGACAATGGAGATCTTCAGTAGATTAAAGGGGATGAAGACAAATTAAAATCTTCAATGGTTATCTTCTGCATACTAAATGGGGCAATAAATTAATTTACAGACCACAGTAAATTTCGTTATTGATTGACGACAATGGTTTTCTTCTTTCCCATGCGATTAACTGTTCTCCTTCCTTCCCACGACACAACTAAACAACCAAAACCCAAAAAATTTGAAAAAAAAAAAAAAATAAGTAAAAACTCACAAGTTTCAGAAAATCAAATCTAAATCCAACCAGAAAAATCACAAAATTCAAAACAAAAGAAGCAACCATGACCCAAGCTAAAACCAGAAAATCCAAGAGAACAAAATTCCAAAGAGCAAGCTCGTGATGAAGATGAGATCTAGCGAAGAATGTGGCGCGGCGAGGCCAAGATCTGGCGAAGGAGAGGGGCGTTGCGATGGCCACATTTCGTAGAGGAGAGGCGTGGCTAGGCAGAGATTTGGCGAGAAAGAGGGGCTTTGCGACGATGGGAATTAGCAGAGAAAAAGGTGCGGCGAGGCCGAGATCTGGTGTTTGCACCAAGGCAGAAAAAAAATTCAAAGAGAAGAGAGAAAAGGAAAATGAAGAAATGAAAATGGACTTAAACTGTTTTCAGATTTTCAGAAAATGACAAAAATGTTTTTATTTTTAATTTTTAAAAATTATTAGACCAAACACGTTTTGTAAAACCATTTTCATTTTTCATCCTCGAAAATCGTGAAAAATGAAAACAAGAACGGAAACAAATAGGCCCTATGCTTTCTTGAAGGGATGGAGAGAGTTGGGGCGATAGAGAGTATAAAAGATAGAAAATATTTTAGTAATTCTTCATGTTGTTTGGTAGGATAGAGAGAGTTAAAAAAATTAATAATTATTTGTTAAATTACTATATTGTCTATTAAACTATTTGTTAATAATTTATTGAAAGGATAAAACAGTCTTTTAAAGTTAAAATATGATGGATTGCTTAAATCCATCCAATTTGGTGGGTCATGATGGAGACTACATCCCTCCACCTCTCATCTTCTTACTCCTTTCCCTATGACCAAATAATATATGGAGACTCTCTCTCCATCACTCTCCCACCTACAAAACATAGTGCAAATAACCAATAAAATAAAATAAATACAAAACTAAATAAAGTAAAGTGTCATTGTTTTAAATACTACAGTAATTAGGTTTAAATAGGTTTGAATGGGCCTTCCATATATATAATTATGGACTTATCAGGGTGCATATATTGACACTTTTCATTCTACTTTTTATATACCCCATTTTAATAAAATTTGCTATTACCAAATTATCCAATAATAAAAGGGTATTTTATACATTTACCTCTAAACTTGTATGACTTTAGCAATTTACCGTCTAAACTTTCAATTTTGGCATGTTGTCTCCTTAACTTGTAAAATTATTACAATATACCCCATTCTGATAATGATTGTGAAAAATTATTGTCGAAAAAACACATTCGACGAAAATTCTAACATCCCAATTTGAATATAACACAAATCTTTCAATTATTTAACTTTTAGTCCCTTAAATGTAATAAAATGAGGCATATTGAAACAATAATTTTATAAGGCCGGGGGTTAATTATCAAAATTAACAGTTTATGAGACAATTTACTAAACTACAACAAGTTCAGGAACAATTGTGCTAAAAACCCTTTATAACATTACTTTTGTAGACAAAAGTATCTTAAAAAAATACTTATTACACTCCACTTCTTAAAAGAAAAAAAGACTATTACCTTCTAAAAATTATTATGCTCTATTTTTTCCCAAATAAATAGGGACGAAGTTCAATATAAAAGAGTCTCTCCACGAAAAAGCATGTGTTTTTTTCCTTTAAAATTCTTTTTAATAAAGAAAATTTAATCTTAGCAAATTCCAATCTACGAAGTTGGTCAAAAATTTTGACAAAAACCCTTGGCCAGGAATCAGGATTTAAGCTCTAATATGTGCATCTGCGTATTCCAAATTATATAAAGAAAGAGAGAAAAGAAAGAAAGAAAATAAGCCAAATGACAATCTCAATCTATATAGCTTAATACCAATGAGAAATGTTAGCATCATTCTTTCTGTATTTTTTTTGTCACTCAATACATTCACTGTTTGACACATGTACTCTAATAATATAGTGCACCTATAGACGCACCCTATAAGTTATTTAACTAATTGTCATTTTCTCAATTTGTAAATTAAAACCTCATAATTTTGTGTTAATATTTCCAAAATACAAATTTAGATCTTATACTTAGAACAGTTATCACTATTCTTATAAGTTTGGCGAACTATTTGCAACAATATGAACGTTAAGTTCCTTTTTATTTTTATTTTTTTCCTTTTTCATTTTCTTGTTTGGGAAACAAACGAGCTGATCATCAGTGAGTAGTTAATTTGTATCACTGTACATGTCTTCATCTATTTATATACATACATCCCAAAGCACGCATAGAGGTATAAAATATTACTTCATAATTAATTAGACTTTAGCCCTTTGTCGTACAAATATAGCAAACAACTTTGGTCATTATAAATCTCTCCTTTATTCTGTCCATCCATCAATTCTCTCTTTTTCTGTACATTAATTCTTGGAAGTTTTTCGCCCTTTTTCTTTGAAGAGCTTGATATATCACTCCGAACAGCAAATCAGCTCTCACGCTCTGATCTATACGGTTGACCACTTCTCAAACCGTATTAATGTGTGTAAATATGCCTTGAGGAGTGCTTATAAATACGGACTCCACTACAGACTCTCTTTCATATACTAATTTATTTTTTTGACATGTGTCATTCTACTTTTTTTAAACAAACAAACTAATTAACAATGAATCATTTCTTTTAACTATAATTACAAGAGTGCCACTTTCTCTTCAATCTCATAGTTTTTAATGTTGGAACTATTTACAAATACTTATGTTTACTTTTTTTCACTTATTATTTAAAAGATTGAAACCTTATTTTTTCACCTATTATTTACAACATTACAATTCAGTTTTATGTAAACATTGAAAACTCCAAAGCCGATTAATATTAAATTAAAACAAGTATTTTTTTTTACTAATATGTATAAAGAAAACGTTATAATTCATTACTTATATATATACATATACATACATATGTATATGATATATAAATATAATATAATAACATATATATGTAATCGTAACTGTGGTTTTTCTCTTACGTTATATATATATATATTTATATATTATATGACGTAGATATACAAATATATATTTAATCTGTAAACTACGAGCATAATACGTAATATAATTAATTTATACTATATGTATATGTTATATATACATACAAATATACCTTTTTTTGTTCTTTTGAAAGACATAAATATACCTTTTGTTATTGTGATACAACAGATACTTTAAAAAAAAACAAAAACAAAAACAAAAATAAATACGTAATATTATCTCGTAAACAACACGTAAAAAAATAATAGGTGTAAAAAGTATTCCATATGTTTTCCGGCTAAGAAAAAGGTGCACAAAGTAAATGTGACTGTAATTCTAGACTTAGTTCATAAAGTTTGTTTATAGTTAAAAGAATTGACTTGTTATCAAGTTTGTTTATTTTAATAAAGTGGGATGACACACGATAAGAAAATAAACTAACATTTGAAAGAGACTCTGTAATGGAGCCTGTATTTAGCACTTCTCTATGCCTTAGATGCAACGCCTAAAAGATTCCTATTTTTGGACTACTGCGTACCTAGCATTTTGAACAGTACATTCGGGCTATTATAAGCCTCGTTTATTTTACTGATTTAAGTTTAGAATTCGAGTTTTGTTATAGTAAAAAGCTTTCAGAAACAGTCACATCTAATTTTTTTACTACAGTAAAAAACTCTTACATAAAATCACATCTCAACTCAAATTAAAAACTCGAATCAGCGAACTAAACAAGTCAAAATTTGTTTTTTCAAAAAACAAAAATGCAACGCTTACCATTTCTTTTAATACAACACGAGGTCACTTTTTTCAATTGATTTTTCAATTGATAGTCTCACCATCACTTGATGATGACAACAAGGAGCTACTGAAAGTTGGAGGTACCACCACAGAAGAAGAAACCCTAAACCTCTTACTTACCAAACCCTCACAGCTTCTACTACATACACTCACCTCCGGGCTATCCATATTCCACCCCATTATCGGATTCAGCTCCCTAAACCCCTCACCGACGTCCTCCGATCCGTCGGAATCAAACCGCCCGAACCCCGCCAACTCTGCGCTAGAATCGGAGATGCTCGAGGCCTCCCAAGAAGGCGATGAAGACGACATCGTATCCACATGTGAAGGCACGACAATACTAGGCTGCACCGCTAATTTCTCTATGTTAGGCCTCATGTCAATCATGGGGTTTTGGTATTGGTGATGATTATTAGAGTGGTATTTCTTGAAATGGAATATACTCGCGAAAGTGAAGTGATCACTGACCCTACTCTTGGACGTTGACTTGTTATTGATCTCGTTTGACCTAGCCATGATGTTGTGTAGATTTTTGCTCAGCTTGGCCTTCAACGAAGAGAAGCTCATGAGGCTGTGCCGGCCGTCACTTTGGCACGAGACCAACGGGCTCGTATCGGCGCAAACCGGCGGCACTGCAAAGTTGGTCCGGGCATTTTCGCCACGCAGGGCTCGGGCGGCTTCGTCGTAGGCTCTTGCGGCTTCCTCTGGGGTGTCGTATGTCCCCAGCCATAGCCTTACTCGTTGCGACGAGTCCTTAATCTCGGCCACCCATCTCCCAGATGGCCTCTGCCGGACTCCGACAAACCTTCTAGCGGCGGGCCGGCGCGGTTGGTGCGTCGTGGTAGTGGTTACGGTGAATGTTGCCGTTGTTGTGGCTTCTGGCCCTGCCATTATAAATATCGCTGAGAGTTTTTGATATTGAAAACTAGGGCTTAATTCGGTTTGTTTTACCGATTTGTATTGGTAGTGAGAGAAAAGTAGTACAGTTAAAGTAGTAGGATATGAAGAATGTGGTTTGGAATTGGCTCTATATATATATACCACGTATATAAATATATATGTGTGTGCTTGTTTGTTTATGTATGTAATATAAAGCTAAGACTAGGTTGCTTCCCAATAAGTACTGATGAGCGCATAGCATGTAAAGGCATATATATACCATCTTGACTCCTTTATTTATTTATTTATTTTTTGAGAAAACCATTTTTACAATTATGTATGTTGTTTGTTGTTTTCCTATGGACATTTTTCAATACTTACACCGTGTGCATGACGTATTGAAACTTGCTTGCTCTTGGCTTGGTAAAATTTATGCCATTACGCAGGAGTAAAAAATAAAATAAAATAAAATAAAAAGAAGCAAACCATTTTCCCTTTATTTTCAGAAAGTCCTTGTTCAATAAATAGAACGAGAAAACCTTATTACCTATATATTGGACTTCCAAATTGTAGAATTAGGAATTTAGCTGGACTTCCAAATATTCTGACCAAGTTAACAATACAACTAAAACAAGTAAATTAATGTGCAAAAGCATATGTAGGCTTTCTAATTGAAGCATATTAATTAGAAAGCCGTTGCCCAATGAAAGCTTACATTATAGCTGAACAAAACACCAGAGCAATACTGCAAAAGTGCATACAGAAGCCGACAAAAATGAGGCGGTCCGTAGTTTTGTCAGGTTGTAAATGATTGACAGATTTTAGACGTTGTGTAGGAATTTTAAAATCCGGCGGAAAAATTAGTTTAGTGTAATTTTGTATGACGTAGAATTTACCATTGGAATTTTATATGTAGTACTTTGTGGAATGGCATCTGAATTGTGGGCTCCATAACTTTGTACCGTGTCGTTTCTGCTGGTCGTACTTTTCCTGACTGTAATACCCCTCATTTCTCCAAAGAAATCGGTTCATGAACCATATTTTTGTTTGTTAATGAGATTAATGGGTCATTTGTGAAGTTTTGTCCTAGTCTTCTTACGCGGTGGCATTTGGATTACGATATGCTCATCCAAATGCGGCTTCAGATTCCATTATTTTCATTCCTCTTGGGATATAAAAGAGAAATTTGTCCATTAGCTATGAGGAGTTTTATGCAACAAGACATACGTGGAATGACATGTGGCACCCCATAAATATCTTGAACTCAGTTTTAACCAGTCGAGAGTTGTCAAGTAAAGCATGTACTTTTAGTCTAGTACTAAAACTAATATTAAGAGTCTGTTTAGTTTATAAATAATGTGATTAGAATTATTTTTGATTTACGTGTATTTTTTATAAGAGAAAATATTGTAGCGAATCACGAATTATGATTCGAATCAGAAAACGAATTTCTCTACCAAACATCACCTAAATCATTGGATTTTTTTTTCTTTTGAAGGTCTAAAGCATTGGATTCGATTCTTAAGGTAAGAACTAAAATTCAATTAACAGAAAATGTGTTATTATTATTAATTATTATTTTCCATTCCCTTGTAATATTACGGCTTTGATTGTCAATCAAAACAATTAGAGTTCTCATATTTTATAAGGAGAACTATTTAGGGAAAAATATTTAGAAAAAAAAAAAAAAAAAAAAAAAAAAAACCCTCCGATGGAATTCTAGTGGAACCTCAAATTAATCTTACTTAGATCGTGGTTATTAAGTTTAGCAATGAGTAATGATTGTTCCCGCAGAGGACTAATTTTTAACTAATAAGTAATAAATTTTGTGAATAAATAAAAGGGGGTTTTTGAATTCTAAACTTAAGTAACTTAAATTAAAGAGAAAATTAAAGAAACAATTCTCAAAATTAAATAAGAAACAATTAATAATAAAAAGATGGCTAAAGGATCAATTTCCACCACTAGACTATGAAATTATGATGAATGAATGATCAAATTTTTAATTTCCTATAGAAACCATCAACCGTAGATAACAATAAGCTCTGCTATCCCAATCGTTCTTTAGTTTGTCGTTAAATAAAACAAGCTTTTT
>NW_010359173.1:46850-53526 GCF_000414095.1 Morus notabilis | reverse complement strand
TTTCCCTTAAACAACCTAGAACAAGCTCTCTAGATTCAATCCAAAGAAAGTATTAGGTTGAGAAAGATAGGTTGATCTAAGCAATAAACACACAAGTTTGAAATATTCAACATAGGTTATGTTCCACATACAATCAAATAACAAGCCTCCCGCAATTATTGATCACAATTCGCCACCGATAATTAGAAACTCAAGACAATTACAGATCACGAATTTCTAACCTAGCAATAGATAATTTTCATATCCTAATTAGTTGCGCACCCAAATAAAATAAGAAAATAATTATGAACAATTAAATTGAAAGAACATAAATGAATTCTACTGAGAAATTAGAAACAATATCAAATCATCCAAACATAAATTCCATGTCTAGGGTTTCCACATCACCCTTAACCAAGAAGAAATCTAGCCTAGTATGATTATAAAATAACGCGAAGAAAAATAAATGGAAAGCATGTGGAGTTCAAAAGAAAGAAAGAAAGAAGAAAAACTCTTGATGATTCTTGAAAAAAATCTTCACACGATGAATTCTCCTTGAATTTATGGTAAAAATCTCCTTATTCTCCCTCTTTTTCTCTCCAAAAGGTGACTGGAAAAATATGAGAAAGGACCCCAATTTAATTCCAGAGTCCCATATTTATATGTTTCTAAGTTGGGGTCAAATAGGATTAAATTTGGGCCCAAACAGAGCTTTCTTTGTGGCTAAGTCGGCAAAATTCAAAACAGGTCGTAGATGGGCACGTTAGGGATTGCAGGCGCGCGGCTAGGCTGCTCTAGTGCGCAGCCCTCTCGGGTGTGCAGGGCGCAGGCGGGCAGTGCCTGCTGTTCTGGGCATCGCTCTAGTGCCGAGGTGTTGGCGCGAGGGCGGGCAGTGCCTGCTGTTCTGGGCAGCGCTCTGGTGTTGAGGTGTTGGCTCGAGGGCGGCCAGTGCCTGCTGTTCTGGGCAGTGCTCTGGTGTTGAGGTGTTGGCGCGAGCGTGCAGCCTGCTCGGCTAGCAGATCTGCTGTAGCGCCAACTTAATTTTTTTTTTGGAAAAAATTTTGTTTTTCTTTTCCCTTCTTTTCTAAACATGCCCTCATTGCATTTTCTTCATTTTAGCACCTAAGTTGACTCTGAAAAATTCTAAAATATGTCGTATTCCTTGCTAAAATTGTTGCTTCATTATCTTTTGATTCCAAACACCTACAAAACACGAAATACTAATAAAAACTCTAAAACTTGAGAGTCAAACAAGGAAAATATAGAGAAATTCAATGAAAAATTTAAAGAACTATGCAATTATCACCCTCTACATACTACACTACAAGAAAAAGGGATTTTTGCGATGACTTTTTGTCGTCGTAAAAACCCGAGTGTCGTCGCAAATAACAGTTTTTGCGACGACACGCTGTCACAGATATGTCGTCGCAAAAACTTTTTTTGCGACGACATAGTGTCGTCGCAAATGTATTTGCGACGACAACTTTGTTTTTGCGACGACAAGCGTTGCTAATACGCCGTTGCAAAATTCTCGTGATATGATCTTTTTTGCGACGACATTTTTCAAAATGTCGTCGCAAATAATCTTACTTTTTTGCGACGACAAGTCTATAAAAGTCGTCGCAAAAAACTGAAATAATTTTTTTTATAATTTTTAAAATATGGCAATTAATTAAGTTTTAATAATTTTAATTAAACATTATTATGTTACATACTGAATATAATTTATTAAGATACATTAAAAGTGAAATATAAATTAATATTAAAAACAATAAATCTAAATAAATTTATAAAATATATTATGAATACTACATGAAGTGCATATATAATGTTCAAAAAAATATAAAAGTCTAAAGAATGTGAATAATAAAATAGTACATATAACGAAACTAATCGTCTAAGTTTGTAGCATCGCCAACAACCGAATCATCATTAGGACTGTCATCATCTGAAGAAGGCATATCACGAGCGTTTAGGTCAACTGGTTCTGGACGATCAATCGTAGGTAATTGGATGTTGGGCTACAATTTAGACACCAACTCTAACATCTTCATCTGATTGTCATAAATCTTCATTTGTTCCCGGTACGATTTCTTTAAATAACGATCCATACGTGGGTCAGGTTGAGCTGAAGATGTTGTGTCCGAGAATGAACCAGCAGATGAAAGAGAAGCCCCGGAGTAATGCTTTTGGGAGAGTGTCGGACCCACTCCTATCTTATGTCCTCTACGCATGCCAAGAACTTGCTCCAAAATCCTATGCTTGTCAAGGGGGGGTCTAGTCGAGCTTGAAGTAGTCTGTGTTCTCTGCGTTTGTCTCTCATCCTCCAGGGTGTTCTACATAATAAGACATTATAATTATTTTTACGTGTTATAAAACCACTATTTCAGTATAAACAAATTTAATATGAAAAGTAAAAATACTTACGAAAGTCTGTTCCGCATGGGTATTAACCTAAGAGTCCCCGCGACGATGCATGTCCGCCCAATTGTCTATGGCAGACATCGGCTCTTGGGTCTTCGTACTGGCCTGTCAAATAAATTATATTTGTTAAAATTCTTAAATTTTAACTAAATTTCGGCAGCATAACGACTTATTTTTCATATGATCCAAAAATCAAAACCTGTAAAAAAAATAACTTTAAAAGATTTTGGCACACCATAGCTACCCAGAACAAGAATCACAAACATATAAATACGATAATGTAGTCAAAAAATAAGTACTAACCTTTTTATTATGATGCTGAGAGTACGATATCCGACCATGTAAGCTTGGATACTTTTGGTTGCTGCGATTAGTTTTATTTATCTCTGATATTTTCTGTTTATGATTAACTATAATAAGTAATAGTTACTTGAAATTATGTATAAAAAATCATCAAGTTCTAACAAAGCAGAAATCTTACTTGAAATTTGTCACCGGAGAACTTATCGCAACAACGATCCTAATGAAGTTGATTTCTCGTGTTACTCGGGAGACTTTCTCTACCATAGCGTTTGTAGTGGCAGTGCATGGAACTTTTTCAGTCCTTGTAGCACTTTGATGCCTCCCTATCAACAACAGACCTCAGAATGTCGTTCTTGTAGTTGTAGTCCACGTTAAATCAGTTCTTGCAAAACAATTTCACATCGTTAAAATGCATTGTTAATTATAGTATAAACTATACAAATTATTTCATAAAAAAAATACCAGCATTCGGTTCTGAATTGTCCTCTTGTCCACATCGCTAATGTCCTTCCAAGCATCGTGGAAGGGCTCGCATATGTCCCTGGTATGAATACCAACCGCATTATCAAACCAAGCATCATATTTACCAAGTGCCTTCCAAGTACATCCCGCCTCATCAAATTCTACTGTGATTTTTCCATCTTGAAGGACCTTTTGGGTGATTTCATAACCTTTTGCCCCACTTCGACCTCTACATTGTCGAGGTTCAGGTGCTGTAAGCACATGTAAGCAGTTCAAATCAACATGTACTACTACATTTATTTACTATATGATAGAACGTGAAAAATAGTCAGAATAACATACCAGACTCACAGTATGCGGCGACTCTGTGAGGACCGGGAGGAGGCTGCGCTCCCCCTGAAGAGCCAGCGCAAGTCGCTACCGTACCAGCCATCAATGTCTATGAACAAATTCATATTACTAACAATATTTATAAATTCACAGAAGATCATAATATTAAAATGAAATTTGAGAAAAATGACAAAGATTACTATTCTGTAGTTCTACTCATCGTCGCTGCTACATTGTTAATTGTCGCCATCATCATTTATGTCATCATCGTCTTCAGATTCAATGACTTCCTCTTCAACGTACTCCTCTAAAGTTTCATCGTCTTTGTCATTAATAAAATCATCAACTACGGGAGACTTATCTTTCATAATTGCATCAACATCGGAAGTGACAACATTAGACGATACATCATCTCGATTCAATACAAATGAGTCAATCTCTGGTAGTTCCACTACTAACTCAATATTTATAGACTCCGTATCCTAGATTATCATCATGTCATCAATGTTAGTTTCTAGAATGTCCTAAATATGTCGATGTCTAAAGTGTTCTACAACCTTCTAGTTTGGACCGTTAAATAAATCGTTTACGTAAAAAACTTGCTCTGCTTGAGATGCAAGTATGAAAGGTTCATTTTCGTACCACGTGTCTTTAACAAAAACACTTATTCTATTTTTGTAGTGCTGAATCCTTTTCTTTCCCGGACGAGTGTCAAACCACAGACATTTAAAAAGCATAACAGAATTGTCGTTCAAGTAGGACAGTTCATAAATATCCTCCAAAACTCCATAAAATATTTGGTTATCAGGTCCACAAACACAAACACCACTATTTTGAGTACTTCGATTCATATCCTGATTGCGTGTCAGAAACTTGACACCGTTCACCACACAACCAGGATAACTTCGACATGAGAAGCTTGAACCACTTGAAAGTGAAAGTATTTGATCATTTGCTTATGGGCCATTTTGCTTTCGAATATTGAAAATCTGTAAGGAGACATGAATTTTGTTTAAAACGAAACTTTTTAATGACTTAAGAATGTTAATGCATATTACCATCGATAAATGTACCTTATTCTTAAATCATTTTGGAAACTATTTCGATTGAATTTCATCCACTGGTATGATTAGACCGCCGGCATCAATCTCCCTCATATGGTCACTGTTTAACAGAGAATGAAAGTAAAGGACACGATTGTATGCGACACAATCAATGAACAATTAAGTAACAAAAGTGAAAGTAATACGTACTCAATGAACTGCTGAATTTCTGGACAGTTATGTAGGACGTACCATTTGGCTTTCTCTCGCAAATGAGTATCTAATGTGACGAGGGTCATCTTCCCAATTGGCCGACAGCGAGTATCAAATACATACTTTTTAACAACACGATCTTCATCATCTATCCAATTTCTGGTCAGTCGGTTAAACCGTGTTTCAACTCCAGTTAAATACAATGAATAAAAAGTCAGAGCTTCGTTCAAAATGTATGCCTCAGCAATCAAACCCTCAGGACGTGCATGATTCTTGACATATTTCTTTAACAATCTAAGAAAACGTTCAAACAGATACATCCATCTTAAGTGAACTGGTCCTCCTTGAATGGCTTCTTCAGGCAAATGTATAACTAAATGTACCATTATGTCAAAAAAGGCAGGAGAAAAAATTGTTTCTAACTTGCATAAAATAAGCACAATATCTTGTTGAGCTTTCTCTAAATCACTTTTTCGTAATGTCCTTGAGCATATTAACTCAAAAAAATTACTTAATTCTATTATTGCATCAACGATCTCTTTTTTCATGAATGGTCGTATCCCTGTTGGCAATAATCGCTGCATTATGATGTGATAGTCATGTGATTTTAGCCCAGTAATTTTATTCTTCCATTCGATCACATTTTTCTTTAAATTTGAAGCAAATCTATCAGGAAACCTTACTGATTTTAAAAAATCACCAAACTTTTTACCATCGTCGGGAGATAATGTATAAGACGCATGTGGTTTCATCCAACGATCACCGTCTTTGTACAAATGCAACTCCTTGCGCACCCCCATATTTTGCAGATCGATTCTCGCCTTATCCGTATCCTTACTTTTTCCGTCAATGTCTAAAATTGTGCCTAATAAGCTGTCGCATACATTTTTCTCAATATGCATGACATCTAAGTTGTGACGTAACGACAATGACTTCCAATAAGGCAACTCCCAAAAGATACTCTTCTTTGTCCAATTAAGCTCGCTTGCATGTCTTTTCCGCTTCTTATCACCATACTTTTCATGTTTACCATCAAACTTTTTATTTTTTCTCATCCCATGTTTAATAGGAAGCCATTGCCGATGGCCAACAAAACAAGTCTTACTTGTTATCCTCTTTGAAGGAGTTGCATCGTTACAAGTTGGGTATGCTAAATAGCCTTGACCACTCCATCCATATAAACTACTACGAGCAGGAAAGCAGATATGTCATTTCACACAAGGGCAACTGATATGGCCAATTGAAGTTGCATAATTTTTGGCGACGTCAATAAAAGCAGATAACCCATTCCAATATTCATCCGACAATCGGTTCCTCAAATAAGTCTAACTTTTATCAATCGGCATTTGAACTATAAACAACAACATACATAACAATTTATTAATGTGTTTAATTAATTTTAATTCTAGTCTTTATTAAGACAATTAAATTTTATTAATTAAAGTTTCTTAATGAACTTATTAAAATTCTTAAATTCTAACTAAATTTCGGCAGCATAACGACTTATTTTTCAAATGATCAAAAAATCAAAACCTGTAGAAAAATAACTTTAAAAGATTTCAGCACACCATAGCTGCAAGATGTGCCACCCAGAACAAGAATTATAAACATATACTAAATTTTAACAATATAAGAAAATCATAATTTAAATATTCTCATCATAATCTTGAATTCATACAACCAAAAACTACAACAATTTTAAACTAAATAAATATAAAAAACTTACAAAGTTCAAACCCACTAAACAGAGGCTGAAAATAGCATAATTACGTTGGAGGAACCGTGCAAACAGCGACGAAGGTGAAAAATCAAACGCCTACATCAAATTAAAACATGGAACATAATTTTCAAACACCAAAATTAACATTTTATTAACATCTATAGTAACATATAGACACAATTCTTGATTAATTAAATTCTCA
>NW_010359173.1:32553-46725 GCF_000414095.1 Morus notabilis | reverse complement strand
GGCCGGCGGGAGCGGGGCAGCGGGACGGGCGGCCGGATATGGGAACAAGAGGGAGGGGGAGCGGAAGAGAGAGAGAGAGAAAGTTGAGAAGAGAGAGAAGAGGAGAGAGAAAATGGAATAGAGAGAGAGAACGGAGGGCGGTAGGGGCGGCGGGTGGCGGCGGCGGCGGTGAGGAGAAGAAGAGGCGGAGATTGTTTAGAGAGAGAGTGAAATCGGGGGAAAATGAAGAGCAAGAAGTTAGGGTATAATAGATTAGACTTATTTGCGATGACATTGTCGTCGCAAATAAATTTAAAATGCCGTCGTAAATACCCCACATCTGAAATTATTTGCGACGATAATGTTGTCGCAAATAAATTAAAACGCCGTCGCAAGTACCCAACATCTGAAATTATTTGCGACGACAATATGTCGTCGCAAATAATACACATCGTCGCAAATAGAGTGATATTATTTGCGACAACATGTGTCATCGCAAATAAAAAGATATTTGCGACGACAAGTCGTCGCAAAAAATTGATTCCTTTTGGCGGCAAAAATCTGCGCCATTGAAAATTGCGCGCCTAAACTATTTGCGACGACATTGAACTTATTAGCGACGACATGCTTAATTTATTTAATGGGGTTAATTGCGACGACATGTCGTCGCAAATAATAAAATATTTGCGACGACACATGTCGTCGCAAATAAAGTCGTTGCAAATGATCTTTATTGTTGTAGTGTACACTGTTTTGAACTATCATATTCATTTTGACATGAATTTTTTAGGGGAATTTTGACATGATTTTTGTGTCAAGAATATCCCTAGAATATTTTACAAACCCATTGTGCACTTCAGTTAAAGAATTTTATTACTTGTAGAAATTTGGAAAGATGGATATGAATGATTGTATCAAATGCTGCTGTCAATCCGATTGCCAATTGGACAACCGATACCACTTTGCAAGTCAACGAATCTGTCCTTGACAAGCTCTGGGAAATAAATGTCAAAGCCTGCATACTTCTCCTCACAACAACAATGAGGACTTTTGATAACTTTTAGTTATAGCGTTTTTGAAAAACTGTTATTAAAACTTATTTTGATTACATTTTGTAGCGTTTTTATCTTATTTTGATTACATTTTATAGCGTTTTAAAAAAATTATTTTCAGTATACATATATATATATTAAAAAATCATGAAATATTTTGGCAGGTTGTGAAAGTAGCTTCCCTCTAAATTTTTACTTTACTCATAAATGTTTTCGAAGACGCGCGCAATATTGAATTTAATCACACTTGAGAGGCACACGTGCAAGACTTCGAGGATGATTAAAAAAATTACCACCATATCTGAAAAAAAAAGCTCAGGCATTTTCAACCAAAATTATGTCGTTTTGGCAGAGCCATTTTGGCAGCCCAAAGAAAAAAATAGAGAGAACCAGAAAGAAACTTAAGTCATCAGACCTCGATTTCTCAGATCTCTTCGTATTTCCATTTACTCTAGCGATTCAAGCAGCCATGGCTGTTATTTCAAGCCCTAGCTCGAAAACACAGTCCCCTATATGGAACAAGAACGAAAGCAAAGCGACCAAGAAGAGAGCTCAGGCCGACGACGACAATGGCGGAGATCAATCCAAACCCAAGCGCTAGAAATCCCCCAGACTTCGTGTCGTCGGAAACCGAATCTACGATTCTGTCAACGGCAGGAGTTTTCACCAGGTTTTTTCCTTTCTTTCTTCTTATTTTTCTTTACGATTTGATCTTTTTTTTTTGGTAGTCAATTTTCTAAATTGCCTAGGGTTTAAATGAATTTTGATGTTGATTGCTGCAGTGCCGTAAAAAAACCAAAAATTTTGTGGTCTCTTGTAAGAGTAAGAATGGGGAAAAGCCTTGCACTCTTCACATTTGTCACAAATGTCTCTTGAACAGGTTAGATTTCGCGACAAATTGGTAGTTTTTAATGCAATTAAGTAATTTTTGGGATTATTTTTACATGATATGCTTGATTTGTGCGCCATTTTGAATGTGTAAGTAGATATGGAGAGGTAGCAAAAAAGTGGCTTTGTTGGATGACTGGAAATGTCCCAAATGCAGAGGCATTTGCAATTGCAGTTGTTGCACGTAAGTGATCTAATATTGGTCTAACTTTTAGCTTTAATCGGTTCTTGTGGGTGATTCTAATTTTTGTTGTTGTTGTTTTTCAGGAAGAAATGAGGTCATAAACCCACTGGTATTCTGGTTCGTGCGGCCAAGGCAATTGGGTTTAGTTCTGCTTCAGAAATGATCCTTTCAAAAGGGCCAGAAAATTTGGTTGGTGCAAACTATAATAAGGCTAAATAGTTGTAAGAGGCTGAAAATAACATGTCTAAGACTCTATAAGATCTCAATTCTGTAGCGTTTTTCAAAGCGCTCATAAAACACTATGTTTTTGTAGGACTTTTAATAGCATCTGATATCCTAGCGCTCTACAAAACGCTATTAGTAGTGCTTAATAGCGTTTTTGGTCAACCATTGATATGATATTTGTTGTAGTGTATTTATATTCCCAAGTTTGGCAAATAGACAAAATCTTAGGCCACGTTCATTTTGTTGGTTCGAATAACAACTTAAGTTTTGTTATAGTGTTTTCTATTATAAAAATACTAATTCAGCTTTTTGTGTTATAGTATTTTCTCGTATATAAATTAAATTTTCAACTCGAGTTGAAAACTTGAACTAGCAAAACAAATGAAGCCTTAACTTTTTTCACAACTATAAATTTGTCATTTTCTATTTTCATAATAATACATAATGTGAGTAACTAATGAGACATAATAAATGCTGTAAAATGGGAATACCTGTTGATATAATCCCACTAAAACGATAGTAAGTCTAAAGTTGATTGCATTCCCTCAGCAGCCAAAAACATAGCGTTTAGCTAAAGGAGTCTACAACCATATTGTGACACGTGGAAGATAGGCTTCACCGACTAATAGCTTTCCTCTTTGTTTATATATATGCTACGTGTACTGTTGAGTATTACTTATTCTTCTTTGTATTTCTGGGATTACACAGAGAGAGAGAGAAAACTCTGCGAGAGGTGATCTAAGTTCTAGAGAGAGAATCTGTCGATAGCTTTGTTGGGTATTGAGAAGATTTATGGGTTCTATTCCAAGTGGGGTAATCTTCTCTGTAATTTAGGGCTAGGGATTTCTCTGATTCAAGAACTTAGGGTTCGTGGGTTCTTTTTCTGTAATCGCTGTGAGATTGAGGGTGTAATCAACTTTCTTATAGTGGAAGGAGCTCTAGTGAGATAGCTTAACGGGGACGTAGGGGATTTATTGCCCCGAACCTCGATAAACTTCTGGTGTTCATTTTTCCTTTATTTGATTATGTGGTTTCTTGATTATTGGGTCTGGAGTTGGTCTTGTTCCAACAGTGGTATCAGAGCCGACGGTTGTATTTTCGATCGGTGAAGACTCAAGAAGTAATCAGAGATTCTTGATTCGAGAATCTTGAAGGAATTTTTCGCTAGGATGGGGACAACAAAATTTGAACTGGAGAAGTTTGACGGCACTGGAGATTTTGGCCTATGGAGGAAGAAATTGAGGGCCATTCTAGTTCAGCAGAAGGTGGCCAAGGCCTTGGGAGACATGAAAGATGTAAAAGCAACGGATGAAGAGAAAGATGAGATGCAGGAGATCGCCTACTCAACAATAATCCTTTACCTAGCAGATAACGTCCTGAGGCAGGTCAATGAGGAGGACACGGCTGCGAAGGTATGGCTCAAACTTGAGCAAATTTTTATGACTAAATCTCTTACTAATAAGATTTATCTCAAGGAAAGCCTTTCTGGGTTTAAGATGGATACCAGTAAAAGTCTTGAAAAAAATCTAGATAATTTTAATAAAATTGTCATAGATTTAGCAAATATTGTGAAAGAGTAGAAGAAGAAAACCAAGCTGTAATTCTCTTAATCTCTTTGCCTGAGACCTTTAGGGAGGTGAAAAACGCCATTAAATATGGCAGAGATAGCCTTAGCCTTGATGATGTTTTATCTGCTTTGAGGTCACGAGATCTAGAAATCAAAATGGAGATGTCTCAAAGAAAGGATACTCATGGAGACGAGGGTCTGTTTTCTCGGGGAAGACAAACTAAAAGAGATAACAGCAAGCCTAAGTTTAGGCCAAATTCTAGATCTAAGTCAAGACAAGGCCAAAGAAAATGTTACTACTGTAACAAGATTGGCCATATCAAGAGATTCTGTAAAGAATGGAAAAAGAAGCAGTCAGAACATAAATCAGGGGATGGAGATTCTGCCTCAGCAAATCAAGTGGATGGCTATGATAGTTCTGAGATGTTAGCTGTCACAACCAGTCAATATAAGGATGAATGGATCTTAGACTCTGGTTGTACTTACCATATGTGCCCTAGTAGGATATGGTTCTCAGAATATGAAGAAATAAATGGAGGGAATGTTCTAATGGGGAACAATAATTCATGTACAGTCACGGGCATTGGGTCAATCACACTAAAGTTGACAAATGGAACATCTCGTGTTTTAAAGAATGTTCGGCACATCCCCGAGTTGAGGAGGAACTTAATTTCGTTAGGGGTACTAGACGATGCTGGTTTTTCTTACAAAGCTGAAGGTGGAGTATTGAAGGTCCTAAGAGGCTCGCTTGTGATTCTAAGGGGAGATAAGCATCAGGGCCTTTATGTGCTTCAGGGAACCGCTGTGACCGGCACTGCAGCCACTGCCATTAAAGACAGAGAAAATGTAACAATTTGGCACAAAAGATTGGGGCATGTGAGTGAAAGGGGTCTGCAAGAACTCAACAAGCAGGGAATGCTGGGAAAGGACAAGATTGGGCACCTGGACTTCTGTGAACAATGTGTCTTAGGCAAACAACATAGATTGAAATTCATATCATCCTCCGGCAGAGCAAAGGGGCCTCTAGAATATGTCCATGCCGATCTATGGGGGCCAGAAAGAATTCCCACACATGGAGGTTCCAGGTTTTTCTTTCCGTAGTTTATGATTTCTCTAGGAAAGTTTGGGTTTATCTTTTAAAATCTAAAGATGCTTGTTTTGATAAATTTAGACAATGGATTGCCCTAGTAGAAAATCAAACTAATAAGAAGTTAAAAGCCCTAATAACAGACAATGGTATGGAATTCTGCCATGAAATCTTTACTAACTTTTGTAAAGAAAGGGGTATTTTGAGACATAGGATAGTGAAAAAGACCCCCCAACAAAATGGGATAGCTGAGAGGATGAATAGAACTCTCATGGAGAGATTAAGATGCATGTTATTTACTGCAGGCCTGCCTAAACCGTTTTGGGGAGAGGCTGCTACAATTGCCTGCTACCTAATTAATAGGTCTACCTACAAACCCATTGATTTAAAGACCCCTGAGGAATGCTGGAATGGCAAACCTCCAAATTTAAGCAACCTAAGGGTCTTTGGATGTGCTGCTTATGCACATCAGAGGGAAGGAAAATTAGATCCTAGATCAGTCCCATGCATTTTTCTAGGATATCCTGAAGGTGTTAAGGGATATAGGCTATGTGTTAGGAATGGTCCCAATTTCAAAATTATAATAAGTAGAGATGTTATTTTTAATGAGAATCATATGCCATATGTGAAAGAAAAACAAGATACTGCTAGTTCTCCTATCTCTGCAGGAACAGGATCATCTACAACACAGGAGCTTCAGTTTGAGGTGGAGAAACAAAAAGAAAATAATCAGACATTCCCTCAACCTGATGATGATCTCCCGGATTCCCAAACTGAACACACACCTCAGGAGAATCAGGAAGCTGAACCAGATATAACACAGGATCACAAGCACACATCTGGAAGTCTGGATCAATATCTCCTATCAAGAGACAGGCAAAGAAGAACTATCAAGCCACTTGAAGGTACACTGGAGGTAACATGGTGGCATATGCTTTGAATACAGCTGAAAAGTTGCAGGAAGTGGAACCCAAGGACTATTTCGAAGCAATGAACAGTCCGGATGCAGATAAATGGAAGGCAGCCATGCATGAAGACATGCAGTCCTTGATTAAGAATAAAACCTGGGTTTTGGTGAACAAACCAGTAAAGCAGAAACTTGTGGACTGTAAGTGGATTTTCAAACTAAAAGAGGGAGTCACTGCAGCAGAACCAAGAAGATTCAAGGCCAGGTTAGTTGCTAAAGGTTTTACACAGGTAGAGGGAGTTGATTACACAGAAATTTTCTCACCTGTAGTGAAATATAAAACCATTAGAACTGTTCTAGCCCTAGTAGCCTTGAATGATTGGGAACTAGAACAAATGGATGTGAAAACAACGTTTTTACATGGGGATTTAAATGAGATCATCTATATGAGTCAACCACCAGGATTTGAGTTTAACCAGGGGAATGACAAAGTCTGCTTGCTGAAAAAGTCCTTGTATGGACTAAAACAGTCACCAAGGCAATGGTACAAACGCTTTGATCCATTTGTCACTAAAGCTAGCTTCCAAAGAAGTGAGTATGACTCATGCCTATACTTCAAAGAAGCTGGAACAAAACAGGCAGTGTACTTACTACTCTATGTAGACGATATGCTCATTACCAGCTCAAGCATCAAGGTGATTAATGAAGTGAAAAAAATGTTAAGCTCTGAGTTTGAAATGAAAGATTTGGGAAATGCTAAAAGGATTTTGGAAATAGACATAAGGAGAGATAAGAACAATTACAAGCTGTGTATATCTCAGGAAAACTACTTAAGGAAAGTAGTTCAGAAGTACTCAATGAACCAATCAAAGGCTGTGAAAGTTCCTCTAGCAGGCCATTCAAACTCTCGGCAGATCAGTCACCAAAGACAGAAGAAGAAAGGTTGAAGATGGCCAATATTCCCTATTCTAGTGCAGTAGAATCATTGATGTATGCAATGATCTGTACTAGACCAGATTTAGCATACTCAGTAAGTGTACTAAGTAAGTGTATGTCCAATCCTGGAGAAGAACACTGGCAAGCAATCAAATGGTTACTAAAATATGTAGACTGTACTTTAAGGATTGGTCTCATTTACAAAAGAAATTCTAATCATTTGTCTCTAGATTGTTTTGTAGACTCTGATTTTGCAGGTGATAGGGATAAACGAAGATCTACTTTAGCCTACATGGTTCCTTTAGCTGGAAGCCATATAAGCTGGAAAGCTCAACTACAACCAATAGTAGTTCTGTCCAGCACCGAAGCTGAATATATAGCAGGGGTTGAAGGTTTCAAAGAAGTGATTTGGATGCAGGGATTTCTTAAAGAATTAAAGGTACTAAGATCAGCTCCAGTAATACATTCGGATAGCCAATCTGCCATACATTTGTGTAAGAACCCAGTATATCATGAGAAGACAAAGCACATCGATGTCAGATTGCATTTTGTAAGGCAGAAGGTTGAAGAGGGAGTTATAGAACTGGAGAAGGTCAACACAGATGACAACCCTGCAGACATGGTTACCAAAGTTGTCACTGCAAGCAAGTTCCAAAAATGTTTGGACTTACTTAGCATAGGGATAACTTAAAGCTGAGGTAGTCGAGCCATGATTCTCACAAGATGCGTTCCAAAAAGAGCACTGTCGTTTTATGTGATTAAGGTGGAGTTTGTTGATATAATCCCACTAAAACGACAGTGAGTCTAAAGTTGATTGCATTCCCTCAGCAGCCAAAAACGCAGCGTTTAGCCAAAGAAGTCTACAACCATATTGTCACTTTCCTCTTTGTTTATATATATGCTACGTGTACTGTTGAGTATTACTTCTTCTTCTTTGTATTTCTGGGATTACACAGAGAGAGAGAGAGAGAAAACTCTGCGAGAGGTGATCTAAGTTCTAGAGAGTGAATCTGTCGATAGCTTTGTTGGGTATTGAGAAGATTTCTGGGTTCTATTCCAAGTGGGGTAATCTTCTCTGTAATTTGGGGCTAGGGATTTCTCTGATTCAAGAACTTAGGGTTTGTGGATTCTTTTTCTGTAATCACTGTGAGATTGAGGGTGTAATCAACTTTCTTATAGTGGAAGGAGCTCTTGTGAGATAGCTCAACGGGGACGTAGGGGATTTATTTCCCCGAACCTTGGTAAACTTCTGGTGTTCATTTTTCCTTTATTTGATGCTGTGGTTTCTTGATTATTGGGTCTGGAGTTGGTCTTATTCCAACAATACCCATGTCTCAAATTATACATGAGAGTTGAGAGATGATCATGAACATGAGACATTAAAGGGCTTGTTCATTTGCACCTAAACTTAAAAAAAAAATTACATTCAAGTTACCATTTTATTCAAATTCATGTTCTTTTGTAAAATTTGAGTTTTAACTTGAGTTTGGAGTTAAAATCTGAGTTCAAGCTTTCCCTTCAACTTAAGTTCTTAAATTTAAATTCAAGTTAATGAACAATTTTTTCTCTATTATTTAAAACATCATAAATTTTTTATTTTAATTTTGATTGAGATGATTCTTTTTCTATACGTTTACAACGAAGAGACGAATAAAACTCCACTCATATACCCTATTAAAATTTTTCATCATCATTGAGTTTTTGACCCACCCAAACACAAACTCAAAAAGATTCTCATCTTAACATAACTCAAATGTACCAACAAAACACAAACTCAAGTTACAACTTTAACTCAAGTTATAACTCAAATTCAACTCAAGATTTTATTCTTTTTTTTTTTTCACTTTTTTAACGTGCTCCACACGTATGTCGTGTTAGAGACACCTGAAAATTTTATTATTTACCGAATAACGAGAAAGTCATTTATACAACTATTTAAGAATTTTTGAATTTATTTTAAAAAAAAGTGTGTAGATTACATTTGATGTGATAGGAATTACATAGAAAACAACTAAGTTGGGACACATTTGAAGAAAATTATTTTAACCATTGATAAAACACACAAAAAAATAGAAACATAGAAAAAACAGAAATAAAAATTACATAGAAATACATGCAAATAAATTACTTCCATAAGAGTAAAGTGAGAAAAAAATATTTTTACAAAACACACAAAAAAATTAAAATGTAAAAAAAAACATTCACAAAAAAATTAAAAAACATTTAAACGGTAAAAAATAATGATAAAAAGGTAAAAAAAAGAAAAAAGAAAATGAGAGGTTGACATGTGGTAACCTTATATAAAAGAGATTTGGGTTTTTTATGTTTGTTAGATTAGATTAGATTAGATAATTTTAAAAATTATGTAAGGATATATTTGAAAAAAATAATTTTAATAGGAGAAAACTGAGAAAAAATTATATTTTAAAGAAATATATTATAATAACTAAAGTGCAGAGCATCTTTATAAAAAAATAAAAAGAAACAAATAAGGAAAATGAAAAAGTAAAGGCAAAAAATGATGGGAGATCTTGGCAAGAGGAGGAGTGTGGGAGAAAAGAAGATTTAGCTCCTTTATGTATGTTATAGATTATAGAATAGATTATAGATTATAAATAATAGATTAAAGATTAAAATTTAAATTTTGGTCTTTGAATTTACAACCATTAATCCTAGTACATAATCTAGTACGCTATGTTATGAGGTTTTTAAGGACCATCTCTTGTTTCCTTCTTTGCTCAGTTTCTACAACTAGAATAGCTGCTGATGCATTGTCCCTTGCAAGGAGTAAAAAATCTGGGTTTCGTCTTATATTGACAGAGATTCGCTGGCCTGACATCGAAAAATATGACTTCACAGAGAAATTGGAATGATATTCCAAATCGCCTTTCAGCAGTAAGTGACATTCTCAACACAAATACGGACCCACCAAGAGTTCAATGTTACATGTGCACCCACTCAAAAATTAATTTTATTTTCAAAATGATATGTAAATTTTTTAAATTATGAAATATTTTTTCCCTCACTCAACATGGTTATTTTTACTGTAATTGTTTTAGTTTCAACAACCAATAATTGTGATAGTGTGCAGGTTGACAAATTAATACTTTCGTGGCATACATTTAACCTTTAAAATAAATTTATATGCAATTTTGTATACAGTGTATTTATTCTTGCCAATTAAAATCAAATCAGCAAAGCATTATAATAATAGATATCAAAGGTGAAATAAATTCTTAAGTTTTCAAGTCCTCACAGAAGTATACATTCTAATTCATGAAACGGTTACAAAAATAGAAAAATGGGAATTTTTTTTTTTTTTTGGTTATTTAGCTAACTGCCACCGCAAAAATGAATTCCTAGAGCCCTTACTAGTCTCGATTGAACCATTTCCACCTATTTGTCATCTTCGAGGAGCTATACATTCTTGGTACACTTAATTCTTTCTGTAATGGCTACTCTTTTTTTTTTTTTTTCTTTTTCCTTATACATTTCTTTATGCAGTTTTGACTTCTGATGATAATGAAGATGCCATGTATAACGGGCCGAAAAAAGGGGCTAAGCTTTATCGTCTTAAACCGCTGGGGACGAATTCCTTAAAAGTTCCCATGGCAGATTGCTTATAGGAAGAAGCTTCTACAGTGGATCACTGCGAGGGAATGCGGTCAACGAGGATTTAGAGAGTCGAGTTTGAGTGAATGTAACGAATCAGCAAAGGGCGAAAAGAGTGTCTCAAGCTGGAGATGCGGCAACATATCAGAAAGTTAGAGGAGGAAGAAAATGATGATTCAACTGCTCTTAGTAAGAGGCCAAAGCTAATTTAGACTGATGAACTGCATAACAAATTCTTGCAAGCTACCAACGTTCTAGGTGTTGATGGTCAAAACAATTTCTTCATCTTGAATATATGGTAAAATGTAGCTATTATAATTAGTTATATATGATTTTATAGTGGCTAGCTGATCCTTAATTGTCTCGTTTGATTTAGGTGCTCATTCTAAGGAAATCTACCAGTTTATGAATGCCTCAGGACTGACAAAGGAAAATGTTTCAAGCCACTTACAGGTACGTTCTTTGTGAAAGATATTCCTGAAAAGTTACGTTTCTTTTATTTAGTTGCTTGATAAAAAAGAAATTAAGAACCTTTTGATATGAGTAATGCTAAGGGACACTAGTGATATTAAGCTTCACACACTCATATAAAGTGAATCTCACAGCATGAGACCTATAGATAAGACTCACTTTTATTAATTATGATACTTAATTAACATCAGTGGTTCACCCAAGCCTTTTTTTTTTTTTTACATAAAAATTGACACCCCATATAAAGAGACAGTAGTACAAAGGTTTTTTTCCCATTTAGTAGTGTTTGGATGGATTGCCAAAAATTTTCTATATTATATTGTTGTTATTATTATTATTATTATTATTTTTATTTCAGTAGAGCTTCCAAGGTTTACAAGGTCTACTAACTTCTCTAGGAATACTCTCAAACAAAAATAATGGAAACTATTTTAAGGTTTAACTAACTAACTTTGTATCTTCAATGTTGTCTAAATTAGATCAATAATTCCATCTGTATAGTTACATACGACAAAGACTAGATTTTTAAAAATCATATCGAAACAAAAATTGTTACTTTTTTCTCATGATGCCTTATCCTATTGCTTAAAGTTAATACTAAGTAAAGACACCAAAAAAAAGGAAGTTTGCGAGCCAATGAAAATATGTACATAGACAAAACCTCGCGGTGAACAAGAAGAAATACGAGACACCATTTCAGTTATTTGAGCAACGTTTATTTTTTGTTCATCACCCTTTTACGAATTCACCACTCACCAATATTATTTATCTTGCAGAAATATCGTCTCACCTTGAAAACAGAACAAGATGCAATCCAGGAGAAGACCATCATGGCAAGACCTGCTGAATCAGGTCTAGCACCATATAATATCCTCCCTTTTCCACCACTCAATTTACAAGAAGGTCATTTGTTTTCAAACCTCAAAACTGCATTAGGTAATTCCTTGTAAAAAGCATAATGTCATGATCAACTAGGATCAATTAAAAAAATAATAATAAAATGATCAGGAGATCCTTTCGACACTTTAATGCTTATGAAATATTATTTAATTTACCCTGTAATTTCTTGTAATAATTATATGTATTTTAGTCTTGGATTCAAGTCCTAGGGGATAACTAAACGGAAATTAATTTATGCATGATTGCCAACTAGACTCATGATAACTCTATTAAATAGAGTTATTTTCTCTCCTATTTACGAATAAAATACCTTGGCTCTCAAGAATTTATATTTATTTTATTTGGTTTTTAGTTTTATTTGATTTGATTTTGCTTTGTTTCATTTTATTTTATTTTATTTTAATTGATTTTATTCAATGTTTCCCTCTAATTAATTATTTGTCTCAATTGTGTAAATAAATCAGGTGAAAAGACAAATGTGGAGATTAATTAAGATTAAGAAGATAAAAAAAAAGGAAAAAAGAAATTCGAATTTGCTACATTACACATCACTCACGCACAAGATGTGTTCTTGCTTTTGCTCTAGCCAATAAGATGCTGCCACGTGAATGATGACATCAGTAACCCTAATGCCCTTTGTTCTCTCTTTTTGGCTCACGTGAAACCAAGGCTTATTTAAAGCCTTCTTCAACCGTAATAGAAGAATAAGTGGACGCTTGATTCGTGAATTCAGAATTATGATTCAAAATTATTTTCGTTTTACGTGTATTTTTTGTGAAAAAAAATACTGTAGCGAGCCACGAATCATGATTCGAACCGTGATACGAATCCCCTTCCAAACGCACACGAAAAGGAGGAGATCACTGCGATTATTCCTTCAACACGTACATACCTTATACCCAAAAATAATAGAGCCCATAGAAAGAGCTGAGAGAGAAAAATTAGGGAACATTATTTTGAGGAATTTAGGGTCACTCTTTTAGGATTTTTATTTTTAGTTTTAGGTTTTACAAGGGAGAAAATATTTTGAAGATTAAGAATTGAAGATTGAGGATTGAAGAGTCAAGCTTGGAGCTTGTAACATCTCCATATGGGTTTTTCTTTTTAATTTCTCCATCTCTGTATTTTTATGAATTGAGATGTTGGAACCCTTGATTTATTTTATTTTTATTTTTATGTTCTAATTTTCTTTTGCTAGGGCTATGAGATTACCAATTCTATTTTAATTTAATTTAATTTATTTTTACTTTCAATGAATTAATTCACTAAGAGTTTATTAATCATGGTTGTTATTTCTTTCTCTATGCTTAATGTTTTCAATTATCTGGCCAATATTTGAATTGTTTTGGAGACCTAGATTGAAATCCCAGAAGGAGATTTTTAGGAATAGCTTCTTGTGAGAGAAATCGTAAGGTGCATGCGACATCTAGCGATAATAACATGACTTGCGTGAACAATTAAGAGAACCATAAAGCGTAATGAATTTCTAAGGTGGTGTGATGCTTAAAATTTTTGTATATATAATAATAAATTTCCGCAAGCGTACGGTGTCAAGTTTTGAGTATAGGGTGAGTGAGTATCGTCTCCACAGAGATTGGGTTTAGAATTGCCATTAAGTACCATGAGGAAAAGCGTGGAAGAGCTGGGGCCCACACGGACTGATGCGACTTGGCCGGCTCAGCTACTCGGCTCAATTGACTTGGCTCTCTCTCTGATGGCTTGTGCAGCTCGACTGAGAAGCTTGGCTCCGGATGGTTGAAAATATGGCTTTCATGGCTTATTTTTATGTAGTTTTTTTTACACTACTTTTTATTTGTAAATAATTAAGCAAAAACTAGACAAATTCCAATTAGGAATATTATGAATAAAAATAATGGAATTGACTAATTAAAGCTTAAATATTTTAATATTATATAAATCAAAAACAGTATTTAGGGTGCATTTTCATGCATTAATCACAACTCCCAACCAGCTTATTGCTAGCCTCTAGCAATCCAAGCGCAAGAGAAATTATAATAATAAATTTCCGCAAGCGTACGGTGTCAAGTTTTGAGTATAGGGTGAGTGAGTATCGTCTCCACAGAGATTGGGTTTAGAATTGCCATTAAGTACCATGATTATTGTAACTTAACTTTATCTAGGCAACCTAATAAGATGATAATTGAGCACAAAAACAAAATAAATATAAGAATAAAATTAAAGTATCTATACACAAATGGTCTAGGGACTTGATTTCACTTTATTATTCCTATGTTCATCCTATTATGTAATCGCTAATCAATTCCGTTCAATTCATTAATCAAGGCTCTAATGTCATCTCGCAACCTCTCTCGAGTGCCTTACAAGAAATTGTATTTAAATACC
>NW_010359173.1:0-32471 GCF_000414095.1 Morus notabilis | reverse complement strand
TCGGCCTCACAACGACCTAAATCCTAATTTGATTATCTAACCGTTGATCTCCTCTCGGTCTCACAACAACCTAGACTATGTTTCTCAAATCTAGATAAAGAACTCATTCTCTCTCGAGCATCAAATTCACAATCTAAAAATCATCTAACTCATTGGCCAAATAAATTAGAAGCATTAAGCATAGAGAAACATAAATGAATTGAAAACGAAATTAAATTAACAATCAACAAAATATTCAAAACATAGTTCAAATAAAACTACATCAAGTCCTAGATTTAATGTCTAGCTCAACATGGAAAAATAGATGAAAGAAGATAAAACCCAATATCCATTGAAGAGCTTCCAAGGACCTCCAAGATGAAGGATTTCGGCCTCCTTTTGATGTTTTCTTCAGATTTCTGGGCTCCCCTTCTCAAGTGGCATCTCTTTCCTTTTATACTACTCAGTTTCAGAGATAGGGCTTCACACGCGCACTGCAGCTTGCGTGAAAATGCGCTGCAACGCGCGTTTTCAGAGGAAGGATCTCACAGTTGGGGGCTGAGGCGCGCTGCAGCGCCTTTGGGCGTGCTGCAGCGCGCGGGGCAATCATCTGGATACGCTGCAGCGCGCGTTTCTGCTCTGGGCGCGCGGGCATGCCTTTCTTGCATTCCAAAGCCTCATCTTTTGTGCCTTAAAATCCTCTTTCGCCTCCTCGTGGCATTGATTCACAAGTTGGGCAAATATTCTTCTTTTCTTCATGCAAAATCATCCAAGTTCGCATTTATTTATAATTCCTATAAAAAGCATACAAAAGACATTAAACTAACAAAAATGCTTGAAGACTTACAAATATTCATGCTTAAAAGTACTTGATTTGTTAGTAGAAATACCCTTCATCATGGTGGAATTTACATCGAGAGATAGTGGGTTTACATGCTAGGAATGTATTTGATAGTATCCCTAGAAGGACTATTAAATAGTTTAGGACTACTCGTTCTAACACATGAATAATCGGCAATGTTAGTAAGAATAATGAATTAAAGAAGATTAGATTTGGTTAAATCAGTTGCCCTGGTCTTTAATTTGTTTGAGTTTTTTATTTATTTTAGTTTTATTTATTTGAGTTTATATTTGTATTTTGCTCTTACTATTTTTCTATTTTATTTTAGGTTGTTCAAATAATTTTAAAGATAACTAATTTCAGTACTTAATTAAAATTACGCAATTCTCGGTACTTAATTCAAATAATTTAGGTTGTATGCGATATTGTGCACTTGCAATTTTCACATCAACTAATACAAATTCTTATTATATATAGAAATTAGGATCATTGCTAGAAGGGAGTTACCAGGCTTTGGTGAGAACATTCACTTCCTCAAGGAAGACTACTTTTTCGGTGAGAAAATGGATTTCTCCAATGTGGACAATTTTGGCTTTGGAAGTGCAACAGAAAGTCCAAATTTGCTGAGCAATTTCATCGAACAATCAGAACAAGAACAGCAGCTGCAACAGCCATAAATTGGATTGCCACCACTAGAGGAGGAGAATATTGAAGAGCGCGGCATTTCAGGGGCTGTAAGAGATGGAATTGATGACAAATTGTTCAAGACTGAAAATGGTTCAATTTAGGTGGTATTCCATGATGAGGATCTAGACGACTTCTACTAATCAAGTGCTTATTTTGCATATCAAGACTATTTGCTTGCTTTTCTAGTGCTCTTAGTCTTATTCACCTATCCTTAAACCGATAAGCATTATTATTCTCAGTACTTTTTAAAGTAATTTCTTTAGAGACAAGCATGCCTTCATGAACTTGGAATTTCATTTTATGATGGATTCATGAACTTAGAACTTTGATTTTCCATGGACGTGAAATGGTTTGGAAGCAAAACCAAATCAAGATTTCAAACTTACAGTAATTTTATACACTTGTTCATGTTGGTGGTTCATTTGAAGGAGTTGATGGTCTTGATTTTTTTTTGTTTTTCCTCTTACACTGTTTGATATGTATGATTATTTTTCTTGGACTGGCTAGGACAATTGGCAGAGCTTTTATAAGCTAGTTTTTGGCTTCCTGAACTCATAAGCAGCTCTTGGTTCAGAGATGTTTAGTTGAAATACCAGAAGAGCTTCTTGGGAAGCTTATTAAGTTGTTGGAAATGTGTCCATAAAGTAGGGTGTATTTTGTTATTTATGAAATGGCAAATATCGGACATCATTATTTTTGCTGATGTTTATAAATAAAATAAAGTTATGTTTTGACTCATATTCAAGAGTGTTAGTAATATTACTTAGTCCATAAACTGTTATCAACGAAAGAAGAGTCAGGGGATCCCTGCTGGACAAACTCTTCTGATGTAGTTTAAAAATTGATATTCGCAGTCTTAGGATCGACTGGGCAATCGAATCTGATTATGACTGTTAGATCAAGCCATGTGATGCTGGTCTCGGGGCATGGGAGTTGGACTCTGTGGTTGATCTAGACATGTTCACAACATGTTGAATAGACCGCGTAACTAATTAAATTAGAGCAAAAACCGTTTACAGAGCTCTAAATCTAATTATTACAACTTAAGTGTATTTGCGTGATTATCTTAATCCTGAGGTGAATACATAACTTGACTTAATTTCTCATGATCTTTAATTCACCAATGAGACTAGTTCACAGTTTTTGAACAACATCTCGGCTATTGGGATCATGACATAATTAATTTAGAGTTGTGTGATTCACAGATATGGAATTCGTAAGCAATAATATCACCTCATGCTTTATTGATGGGTGTGTGAATAAATAAACCAGGCCTGGTATTCAATGATAGTGTTCATTGTTTAAGACATCGTAACATGTACGAGACATCTTACGAACATATGTCTTTCTTATTCACAATCATATAAAGGAGTTGAGGAAATAATGACAGGAAAGGTAAAATGGTAATTTTGTATACCATTCTAGTCACTGATATTCATGAAGGATAATATCGTACTTACTCTATGGACTGTGTGATAAATTGTATTAACACCATCGGAAAAATAGTGCATATGAATCGAGAGATTAGTTGACATCGAACCTTTAGTGGAGTCGTACGATGTCAGAATTAAATACGTCGATGACTTATCGGGATAAATTAGTTGAGTATTGTAATTCCATAGCTTTGTTCATATGGGTCCATTCGGTCTCAAGGCTAGCTCTAATAAGTGGGAAAATTAAAACTGATGTTTTGTTACACAATTATGTTTAAATAAATTCATTATGTTATTTTTCATTTATTTGATAATTGAAAAATAAAAGGAATGAATTTAGAATTTTAAAATTAATGATGATTAATTTAAAATTCATAAATAAAATTTGAACATAATTTTATTTGGCAACTAAAGGAGGGAGATATTTGATTTGATTTTTGGAAAATTCGGAAATCCCTTTGGAAGGGAGAGTTCGGATTTTATTCTAAAAATTAAGGGAAAAATTTGAAAAACCTATCTAGGGCTTGGTTTCGAATTTTCCTATAAAGAGAAAATATTGAAAACCCTAGGAGGGTGGCTAGATGAAAAATATCTCACTCATTTCTCTCCTCTAGGTGTGGCCGGATTTGGTATTGAAAATTAGAAGGAAAATTTGTTTCCTTAGGTTTTTTGAAAACGAGCCCACTCTCTTCTCCTAAAAATTAAGAGCCATAGCCTTGAATCAACGAGTGATTGTTGGTGTGTTCGTGTTCATAAATCAACGGTCTTGTTTCACGGCAATTCTCCATCTCGGAACGTGAGATAGTGAGACAAGACCCTTGTGGCCATATTTGATCCAATCGTCTTAAAGGTATGCTTGTCATCTTGTTCTTTTCTCCATAAACACATCATGCATGAATCTATCGTTGTGATTTGTGTTTAATTCGGAATTAAATGATATGTGAAAATTTTTAAAATTTCCGCCTACAAATTTGTTGTTGTTTAAATGATTTTTCACTTAAAAATCACAACATGATCCTTCAAGAGTTTCTAATTAAAAAACAACAAGTTACTTTAGAGTTTCAAATAACATTTTATTTTTATTAATGAACAAAAAATCTTACTATAAATGATCTAGAAAGTTATTTTTAAACTTTTTATCCAAATAATTACTTAAAAGATGGAGCATTTTTCTGCTCCTCTTCAACTATATTTAAATTGTAAGCAGGATCTTTAACTATATTTAAATTGTAAGCTTTTTGAAGTGGCAAGATAATAGAAAGACAAGACAACAATCATTCAATACTTTTAAGATGGAGATCAAAATACCCCATCATTAGTTATGGGATATCCAAAAATGAATTAGAATGACCACATATAACCAGGAAAGAAAAGGATTCAAGAATTTAGACACTGGAATCTCAAACTTTTTTTTTTCATTTAGAAAAATTGATTCTGAGATGTCCAACCATTGATAATATTATATGTATGTACGTGTGTAGTTTTTTAGAATAATGTGCATTCTAAGTTTTTCGGACCCTATTTTATCTATATGCTTGCTCTTTTTTTTTTTAACTGCTATAATTGGTAACATACAGTAAAACATCGACAAATGAATGTTCGATAAAGAGAAATTTTAAGAAATAGGCCTACATTTAAACCTTATGAAAATAAATGGCCAACTTACCAATGTATAAAAATTAATAGATCATTTCATGTTTTCAATTTCTTATTTTCCAATAAAAATGAAAAAAATACAAGAAAATGGTAAAATTGAAACATAAAATGATCTATTGATTTATATACATTGGTACATTTACTTCCATAAGTTTTAAATATAGGCATATTCCTACAATTTTTCTTAATTTTAATTCCTCTCAAATCTTGGCCTATTTCTCTCAACCTCCCTTCGATAAATTAATAACCTTGATTAAATAATAAAATCTTCTAATCCCGACTTTGGCCAATATACTAAATTAATAATCTCGCTAAATGCATAAGATAGTACTTTTTTCGAATCTTTTAAGACCCAATGAAAATATAAATTAGTAATTAATCAAATACAAAAAAATAATAAATGACATATAAAACTCATCATATTAAGGAGTTTTTTTTTTCCTTATAGGCATTAATTTAAAAAAAAAAATACATATGTCCACGTATGTACTTATTAACATTTTATCTATAATATACTTAAATTAATTTTTGAGATTCTATTTACATGTGTATAACATTTATTACATACATAATAATTTTTATAATTATACATGTAAACGTATTAATTTTGAGTTTAACTACATCAACTATTTTTTGTTTAACTCATACATGAATCTTAATAAAAAAAATAATATATTTACCAAGACGACATAAGTTATTAAAATATCAAACTCTCCTTAAATTAATAAATATTCATTTATCGGTAAGTTAATAACCCCATTAAAATAATACTTTTTCTTAGTCCCGACAATAATATTTTATGGAGGTTTTACTTTTTTTTGTTGTTGAAAGAATTGATAACATATCAGGTTAATGCAATTTTAGTTAAAATGAAAATCTAATGATAATGCCTAAGAAGAATCACTTTACAAGTTATACGAGAATACAAAAAAATCAAACTATTGCTTAAACAAGAATAAAACTAAAACGACATGATCTATTTACAACCGAAAAGATAGAGAAGGTAAAGTATTAGAAGGCCTTAATTCTAAGGAAATAGGAATCTCTCAAATTTGCATGTTCGGTACAGAAATTACAACTTTTTCATTTTTAGACAAGTCACTCCCAAGAGATTCACTTATCCCATTTTGGGATAGTCTGAAACCCACATAATATAATTATTAAAGATTTGTAGCATACCAAATGTCTTTAAATATCATGACCAAGTAATAACCATAATCATGGCTGATGAATAATTGCTCTAGTACTATTCCTAAGAGGATCAATCTTCTGACAACTCACAATATTAGTCATGAACGAGTGGCAACTCGTGACGAGGTCGAAGGCGAAGAGGGAGAAGAGATTGGAGAGAAGCAAGATGGCAATGAAGGCATCCCAGTTCTTAGAAGTCAGATGTCTCTTGCCATAATGATGATATGCACCGCCGTAGCCATTGACGTGCTTCATTTTCTTGCCTGCCTCTACTATAAAATACAACAAACATGAAATCATTCATAAATCAATTATCACCTTTGTCCCATTTTTGCATGTGTTTTTCATGCGCTCATCGTAAGTCTCATATATGCCTTTGTTAGTGTTGATGATATCCATAATCTGATATAGAATTGTTAGTGGTAATGGTAATTAAGGCCATTACTTGAGGCAACTATGTAAGGCTCCTTACTTTTAAGAAACGCATAACTAAACCCACATAAAAATCTTAAAATGTTGGAAGTGATCAATCCTTTTAATTAGTCCTCAACTTGTTTCGGTAACATTTCTATCACTATGTTTATTATAATTTTTAAATTTAAATGTATAATTAATAGATTTATCTTGAGAAAAATATTATGTATAAAATCTGAAGTTTGTTAAAGTTTTCTTTTTGTTTTTCTAATTATCTTCCAAGTTGTCACAGACATATTTTTAAATCTTTTCGATTAATTATCCGGTTGAAAAGAAAAAACTAAAGAGAAAAGAATATCCCCTGATAATTACTGAACGAGTGAACATATGTGATATTAACTTTCTAATACCTACACCTAAAAATTCCTCTCTGGCTTTTTCTTTAAAAAAAAAAATCCTCTCTAAACTCCAGGGTTAAATGTTGATCATATTTTTTTCCAAAGAGTTTTTTCTTAAGAGTATAAAAGTAAAAGAATAATCAATTAATTTTTAATTGTTTTACGTTTTCTTTTTTTTAGGTTTTTCTTTAAAATTTTATAAGAATATGCGACTAGTTATACTTTTTACCTAAACTAGTCAAAAACACGCCCAGACTCATTTAAAACAACAATTATATAAATTACCGAGAAAAAAGGAAGAAAAAAGAAAGGATGAAAGAAATAAGGACAAAACACTATTTTAAATAACCATAAAAAAGTATTTACGGGCATATATTTGAAAATATGTAAAAATTAAAAGTTAAAAGATGTAATAGAAAAAGATAATAGAGGAAAAAGAAGAAATTGAAAAAAACTAAAAGAAAAAATTAATCTAAAAAAAAAGAGAGAAAAAAAAAAGAAGAGACATGCAACGGGGACAACGAAACGGCCTCTTTATCAAATGGATTCTCTCTTTTAAAGAGAAAAAAATTCCTTAAAGCTCTCGCTTGTACCCATGATTCTCTAGAATTGGGGGCTTAAACTACTACAATCACAATTGTCATTTTTGTAATAACCATATTGACTTCACATCTATGTCCGACCACTCCATATTTGATTATAACAGTGAGGTTATGCTAGTTTATTTTGTTAGACCTTTTGGTGTGTTTGTGGTTATTAGAGTTTGAGATGAACTAGATTTACTCTTATCAAATACTAGTCAAATGGACAATAACAAATAAATTACAAAAATGGAATGAAGAAAAATTTACAAAAAAAAAGGTGATGAGAGATATATCTACGAGAATGGAAGGATCATTCTTGTATAATTATTAGATAACTTTTAAGGAGTGCTAATTTAAAAGTTGTAAAATATGAAGAACATAAAGATCATGGAGATAACAAAAGATTGGAAAAATTAGAAGTACCACTTATGATGGTAAAAAAATATTATTTATGTCACTTTATTAAAAAAAAAAATTATCATTTAATTAATAAAGAAAAAATAAGAGAAAGTGTAGGAAATAGGCCAAGTTGTGAAAAAATAACCCATTTATCAAAGATAAGAAAATAATAGGCCATACTTAGTTTTAAGTTTTCAATTTTCCAATTTTACCCTTATATATTATAGACTATTGATAAACAAATAGTTTGGAATTGTTTTTTAGTTGTCTTCGAAAATGTTTTCGCATTTCTTTTGAGGCACGACAATGAAAATGATTTACAAATCACGTATGTTTAATAAAAGTTTTGAAAACAAAAACAAAAAACAAAATGAGAATGAGTTTTTTGAAAAAAGTAGAAAATGATTGAAAGTTATTTTTCTTTTTCTATTTTCATTTTCTAGTACTTATCAACAATGTTATATTAAATAATTAATAATTAATAATTAATTATATTATATATTAATTAATAATTAATAAATAGATTTACTTCATAACTAATCAATAGATAGTAATTACTTAATTACTTAATTAAATATTAATTTATTACTATTAAGTTTTTAATTTTATTAATAAAATAATAAATAGTATAGTAACTAATAACGTTTAAAATCTTGAGCATGACTGAATTTTTCTTTTTTTTGCACTCGGTTCCTTAACGTTTAAAATCTTTTGCAATTTTAATCCAATTAAAACGACCCTTAAATATTGTATGGATTTAATCACGTGACTTTTTTTTAAGGCATTAGATGGTCATTTTAAAAGAAACAAACCCTTTTCAGGAAAAAAAAATTCGCCGAATTTAATCCAGAAGAACGAGAAAATTGAGACCTAGGAACACAATATTTGATTCGACTGAATTTGGGTTCCTTCATTGAAGAAAACAGAGCATCACTTTCAATATTGAGCATAACTGAATTTCCAATTTTAGGCTTTTTTCAGATTTTGGTTTTGATTGAATCTGATATCTCTAATTCATGGTTTCTTATATCTGAATTTCCAATTGGACCCGAATTGCAACGGATTTCAAATGTTAAGGAGCCGATTATAAAAAAAAGTTTTAAGGACCAATTGTAAATCATGAAAAATTAAGGGGGTCTCATGCAAAAAAGCCCAACACTTTTTTGCAATGCTGGTTAGCTTTGTTGTCATGTACTGATGTACAACAACTAACTTTCATAAATCTCACTGAAGAAAATTCACTATAATTTCCAATCACGTTCATGTAAGTTCCTTAATTTTAATCGTCATCTTATATCTTTTGGAAACTCTACATAAGGAAGATCAAAAGTTTGATGGTTTCTGGACTCAATATTGAAAACGTATTGCAGATTATTTTGCTACTTTTTAACTGAAACGTGAAACTTGTAGGTCCTAAATGAAGACTTTCTCAAATGTCATATTCACTCACATGTACTATTAGTATTGGAAAGTAGTAAGTCATCCGATTTGAATTCAGGATATGCGAAGGTGAGAGAACTCTACTCCATCCGAATACGCTGCAATTACTTATTCTCTGTGTAAAATTTCTTTTGTATAACTATTATCATTTTTGCTCTGGGCATAGTTTTCTGAGTTGGTTATCTTTTTCCTCTCCTTTTCTAGGGGCATCACTGAGCAGTTTAGTTTGTATGCTTCAATGCTTGTTATTGTATCATTAACTTTTGGATTATTTTCATTTATACCTCTAAACTTTACAATCGTTCCCCCTTTGCCCAAGATCTTTGAAAGGTCATGCTTGACGACTCCACACTTTGAATTATTCTCACTTAACCTGTTTTGTTAGGATTTCAGTTAAAAACAAAAGGAATATACCCAATCAGAGAGGCTAAGATGAGATTTAATAGTAATCCTACCATAAAGAACCCTTAATCACTATTTAACAGGAAAAAACTAGAAACTTTAACGAAAAAAATGAATGCTTCGTGCCCGATGTTCGTGGAGCTTTAGAGTCGGATTCTATAAGTGTTAAAATTCTTCTACTCTAAGGAGATGAAATATCAAAATTTCACAGCCTTCTCCGTAGCCTAGGTGGTTGGGTGTGCAACATCCTTCCACCAGGTCAGAGTTTCAAGGGTTGTAGAGGGAGAGAGAGAGAGGAAAAGAAAAAAAAATGATGTATTTCAAAATACCTTCTTTAAAAAAAAAATGAAATATCAAAATTTCTCCTTAAAAGTCTTTTATTCGTACTATTTATTTTTAACAAAAATTCTAACAGAGGGGTTAAATGAGACTAATTCAAAGTTTGAAGTAGTGAAGTGAGAGTTTTTAAAGATCAAGGTAGAGAGAGAATGATGTAAAGTTTAAGGAGCACAAGTTAGTGAAGCTTTTCTAAAAAAGAAGTAAGAGAATTGAGAAAGGATTTCTTATTATTATTTTGATTAATATTACACTATACTGCCGGGTATATATACACATTTAGGGAAAACCACAGCCGGTTATAACCCTTGATTCTAGTAACCTAAATCACACAATTTAGGAAACTGATTAACTACTGAATCAGCAAATCATGAACCTAATCAATAATTTCTACAAACAAGGAAACTACCAACTGTACACAATCTTTCCTATTATACAAACACACACACACACACACACACACACACACACACCAGATTTTCCACACTCCCTCTCAAGCTGGAGAATGTATGTCAATCATTCCCAGCTTGGATAGAAGAATATCGAAGTGAGTTCTTGGAATGGCTTTGGTGAGTATGTTTGCAGTCTGCTGTTGTGTGGGTGTGTAGACAACCTCAACAATACCTTCTTCTATCTTTTCCTTGATGAAACGTCGATCAATTTCCACATGCTTGGTGCGATCGTGAAGGACTAGATTTTTCGAGATGCTGATTGCTGTCTGATTGTCACACAACAGTTTCATCAGAGTTTTAATTGGAAGTTGTAGTTCTTCTAGAAGTCTTCTTAACCATATTCCCTCACATATTCCGTGAGGGCCTAGAATTTAGCTTCAACACTACTACGCGCAACCACCGATTGCTTCTTACTCCTCCAACTGACCAAATTTCCCCACACATAGGAACAATACCAGGATGTTGATCTCTTATCAGTCAATGAACCTGCCCAATCTGCATCCGATAGAACCTCTATGCTCCTATTAGTCCCTTTCTTGAAAAATAGGCCTTTGCCAGGAGTCATGTTCAAGTACCTTAATACTCTGTACACTACTTGTGTTCTTGATTCGGGCTGTTCATAAACTGACTTACCACGCTGACAGTGATGCTAATATCTAGTCTAGTGTGAGACAAGTAGATTAATTTGCCTACCAACCTCTGATATCTTCCTTTATTAATTGGAGCTAAATCTCCTTTAGACTTGTGAAACTGAGATTCCTTTACTCGACCGTGCTATCTCCATCCCTAGAAAGTATCTTAAGGCTCTAAAATCTGACTTCAAATTCTTGACTTAGAACACCTTTTAGCCGAGTTGTTTCTCCTTCATTATTTCCTATGACAATTATGTTACCAACATAGACAATAAGGATTGTGATCTTACCATCTGGGGTTCTCTTAATGAACAAAGTATGATTAGATTGTCCTTGTGAATATCCCTACTTCTTAACTGCCTTGGTGAACCTGTCAAACCAAGCTCTCGGAGATTACTTGAGTCCGTTCAGTGATTTTCAAAGTCTGCAGACATGTCTGCTAACACTTGGTTGCTTGAGTCCTGGTAGAATCTTCGTATATACCTCTTCCAGATTACCATTGAGGAACGCATTTTTAACATCCAATTGATGCAGCTCCCAGTCAAGGTTGGCTGCTAAAGAAAGTAGGACTCGAATGGTATTCATCTTTGCAACTAGTGCAAAGGTTTCCTGATAATCAATTCCATAGGTTTGTGTAAATCCCTTTGCTACCAGTCTTGCCTTGTATATGTCTATGCTTCCATTTACTATGTATTTAACATTGAAAACTCACTTGCATCCTACAACATGTTTTCCTTGAGAGAGTTGAGTGAGTTCCCACGTACCATTTTTCTGCAAGGCCTTTAGCTCTTCATTCATTGCCTTTCTCCATTTTGGATGTAGTAGGGCCTCTTGGATATAATCCGGTATCTGGATGCTGTCTAGATTGGTGGTGAATGCCCTGTAACTTGGAGACAATTTCTCATATGGCACAAAGTGTGAGATAGGATGTTGGGTACACGACCTGACCCCTTTCCTTTGGGCAATCGACATGTCAAGATCATCAGGTAAGCATAAATCATTAGATGAGGAATAGGATTCATTGTTACCTTGTATCACTTCATTTGGAGTTCAAGTCGGGTCATCTACTTGGCAAGGCGTAGGAAGCTCGTGATGCTCTACTAGTTTACGGTTCTTCTGACGTCTGGAGTAGACTAAGGCCCCATTCATTTCACCGATTTCTAGTTTTGCTACAATAAAAAGCTCTCAGAAACAGTCACAACTTACTTTTTTGCTATAGTAAAAAGTTCTAACATAAAGTCACATATCAACTCGAATTAAAAACTTGAATCAACGAACTAAACAGACCCTAAGAGCTCCTTGTTACCTTCCTAAGGATCCTTAGAAGATGCAGTTACAGGTTTAGGAGAAAGACTACCCACAGGCTCTTCTATCATCATACTTTCCCAAAATTGATATTCTTCTTGTAACTTCTCCCCCTGAATAGAAATTTTGGAATAATAGGGAACATTCTCCATGGTCACATCCATAGTGTTATATGTTTTTCTAGTTATATTTTCAAGCAGGTATCTCGTGTTTGTCCTGTTTTTCGGCAATGATCACACCATGACCGAGTCTTCTTATGCTTTGAGTATTGAGCTGAGTAGGTTCCTCGGGCTGCAAGGGTTGAGCTTTCGGTCCCTGAAGATAGCTGAGTCGCTAACATGAGTTTCCTTCTACTTTCCTCTCCTCTTACTTCAGAAAAGACTTCTCGAATGGATGGGAGGGGCTTTCTCCTAAGAATTCTCCCCATCACTTCGTCAAGAGATTTGTCTAATCCAGTAGGAATTTGAAAACTCTCTCCTTCTCAACAATTTTCTTGAAGAGGTTTGCATCTCCAGGACATTCCCAATCTGGGCTATCAAACATATCCAACTGTTGCCAATAATGACTAAGACAATTGTAATATTGAATCACAGTTAACCCACCTTGCCTTAGGTCATGAAGTGCACCCTTAATTTCAAAGAGTTCAACAATATTTTCATTGTCTGAATATGTTTCTTGGGCTGCCATCCATATTTCATGAGCAGTGTCATAGAACAAGAAATTTTGTCCAATTTCAGCGTCCATGATGTTAATTAACCTTGACATAACCATGTTGTTTTATGCCTTCCAGGTTCTGAACGTCAGATTATTCTGTTTCGGTGGAACAGCCTCCCTCGTGAGATAGTCATATTTCCCTTTGCCTGAGATGAACATCATTACAAACTTAGCCCATTGAAGATAGTTCTGATCATTCAGCTTGTGTTGAGTGATGAGCAGAACTGAGCCTTCTAATCTACCAGAATTCAAGAATTTTTGGCTAGCCGAGGTACCTGAGGCACTGCTTGCTTCCGACGCCATGAGGAAAAAAGGCTAGAGGTTGCGAGATGACTGTTACAGTGATTGGGCTGTTAAAACAGAGAAGGAAACAACTGGAAGCCGAAAAAAACTCCCAAACGATCAGCAACGATGCTCTGATACCATGAAGTTTTTCTAGAAAAGAAGATAATTAAGAAATGATTTCTTATTATTACTCTGATTAATATTACACTACTGCCGGGTATATATGCACATTTAGGGAAAACCACAACCAGTTATAATCCTTGATTCTAGTAACCTAAATCACACAAATTAGGAAACTAATTAACTACTGAATCAACAAATCAGGAACCTAATCAATAATTTCTACAAACAAGGAAACTACCACTGTACACAATCTTTCCTATTATACACACACACACCGGATTTTCCACAGTTAGAATAAAACTTAGCTTTTAATCTTGTTAGTAAACGTGACCTGTAAGAATCTTTGGTTGCCAAGTTACCTCACCGGCTCTCCAAAATGTTTTTCTAGAGCATATTTGGAATCTGAAGTCTTTGAATTTGGGACGAAAGAGGGATTTGAATAAAGAAATGCATATAGACAAAACGAGGAGGAATTGATCCGTTTATCCGTCTTTGAAAGTCTGGAGATGAAGAGTTTTCTCACCTTGGAATCTTATAGTGTAGGTATATAATGGCCTCCTATCAAGATGCTATGCTTTTCAATAAATTTGCTGAAAGAGAGAAAAAAAAATAGTAACAATAACATTGTGTTCTTTTAGTACTGCTTACGTGTGTTTGGTCGCAAAAATACCATTTAACATAAGTACAGACGTAGTTAAACAACTTCCAATGGGTGACATTATTTCAGAAGTAGTTCTCTTACTTCAGGTTGGCAATTTTCCTCTAGCGTTCATATATAGGATTAACTATAAACGGTATCGGTTGCTTAAGTTTAGTTTCCTGTTGAAGTCATCTCATCTTTTTCTCATATTAAGATTATATTCTGTGTAACTTTTTTTTCTAAGCAAGTTAGTTTAAATTTTATTTTTTATAAGAAACAAAAACCTCATTGGATCAAAAACAATACAAATGAAGTTATAAGATGGGTGAGAAATCCATTAGAAAGCGAAAGAAAATACAACAAAAGAAAGGGAAAGGAGAAGGCCCGAACAGTAAACACAGTAAGCTCCAAAAACTACACTCTAACAACCATAACGATTACATAATTACTTAAATTAGATTTTCTTCCCAACTTAGTATTATTAAGGACATAGGAAAGTGTTTGAAAGAGGAGTCTGTCGAAGCCCACAAAGAGGCTAAAAATTTTGTGAAAGCAGAAATATTGCTTTCTGTTTTTTATATTGAATGAATAATCGGTACATTAGGGCTCCTAATTTATAATATAACTATGAAAATCAAATCTCCTAAAACTAAGGCCTAGAGATCAGGAAAGTGATATGTTTAAATTAAATCAAATAGGGAAACATTCTATCCTGAATTGGGAACCTTATCCCTAGCAATAAATTAGGGATTTCAACACTCCCCCCCTCAAGTTGGATCATATATGTTCATCATTTCCAACTTGCTTAAGAAATCATCGAATTTTTGTCTTGCGAGCCCTTTGGTGAAGATGTCTGCAACCTGATCTTGAGTAGGAACATAGGTCATGCAAATGATTCCCTTCTCCACATTTTCTTTGATGAAGTGTTTATCCACTTCCACATGCTTGGTTCGGTCATGTTGGACTGGATTGAGGGATATATTAATTGCCGATTTGTTTTCACAGTAGAGTTTAACCGGGAATTCTACTGTAACTTGGAGTTCTTCTAGTAGTTTCCTCAGCCATAGTACTTCACATATTCCTTGGGCAACCGCTCTAAATTCCGCTTCGGCACTACTCTGAGCCACCACATTTTGTTTTTTGCTCCTCTAGGTTACTAAATTTCCCATACAAAGGTACAATATCCAGAAGTAGATTTCCTATCTTCAATTGAACCTGCCCAGTCTGCATCTATATAGACTTCTATCCCTCTGCAGTCAGTCTTCTTGAAAAATAATCCTCTACCAGGTGATCCTTTGAGATACCTGAGTATCTTGTATACTGCCTCCAAGTGAGGTTCCTTTGGCGAATGCATGTGTTGGCTGGCCACACTAATTGCAAATGCAATATCAGGTCTAGTATGAGACAAGTATATTAGCTTGCCTACTAGTCTCTGATATTGTCTTTATCAACCAACTTCCCATCGTCCACGATTTTCTTCCCTGCTTCAATCGGGGTGTCACTTGGTTTGCATCCAAGTATACCCGTTTCTGTGAGAAGATCAAGGACATATTTCCTCTGGGAGACACTGATTCCTTTATTTGACCTAGCAACTTCCATTCCCAAAAAATACCTCATTTGCCCCAAATCTTTCACTTCAAACTCCGTAGCAAGAATACTCTTCAACCTCTCCATTTCTGCTACATTATTACCAGTAAGGATTATATCATCCACATAAACTATTAGGATTGCCCTCTTCCCATTTTTGGCTTGTTTGAAGAACATACTATGATTTGATTAACCCTGTAAATATTCTTGATCCTTTATCACTTTTGCAAACCTGTCGAACCACGCTCTTAGGGACTGCTTAAGGCCATAAAGTGATCTCTTGAGTTTACACACTCGCTTGTCTTCCTGCCCTTTGCTGAATCCTGGCGGCATGTCCATATAGAGCTCTTCTTCTAATTCTCCGTTCAAGAACGCATTCTTGATGTCGAGTTGCTGAAGGGGCCAATCCAGATTAGATGCCAAGGATAGAAGAACCCGAACCGTATTTAACTTTGCCACATGAGCGAATGTCTCGGTATAGTCAATGCCATAAGTTTGTGTGAAGCCCTTGGCAACAAGTCGAGCTTTGTATCGTTCTATCGTTCCATCTGCTCTGTATTTAAGGGTAAATACTCACTTGCAACCCACTGTTTTCTTCCTTCTTGGCAGCTCCATTATATCCCACGTCTCATTTTTCTTCAAAGCTCTCATTTCTTCCATGACGGCATTTCTCCACTCTGGAATGGCTAGTGCCTCCTGCACATTCTTTGGAATTTATATACTGTTGAGATTAGAGACAAAGGCTCGGAAAACCGTAGACAAGTTTTTTTGTGACACAAACTTGGAGATGGGATGAAGTGTACATGATCGTGGCTTTTTTTTCTGTGAGCTATGGGAACATCAATATCAAGAATTTCAGGGGTATTAGAGATACCTTCTTCTGTGATGGTCTCGGTCATACCTGGATCTATCACAGGGTTGGATTCTCTTGGTGCTTCGGAAGTGAGGTTGTCTTGATATTTTGACTTTGGCCTTCTTGAGTAGACAAGCAGCTCCCTGTTCTTTTGCTTTCCCACATCTCCCTCTGAGTTCAAGTGTCCTTTTGTATATGACATATTGGAATGAGAAGGAAAGGTGGTGGTGTTTTCCGTGTTTAGGATATACTCAGAAGGAAGAAGTTCAAAGTCCACTAAACAATCTTCATTAGAGATCTCCCCCTGAAAAGAAGTTTTTTGGAAGAACGGAGTGTTTTCAAAGAAGGTAACATCAAGACTAACGAATACCCTTTATGTGGAGGGCTCACAACATTTGTAGCCCTTCTGTGTGGGGGAATAGCCAATGAGGACACACTTAGTAGCTCTAGGATTTAACTTACTTTGATTTTGAGAGTGGACGTGAACAAATGCGGTACACCCAAACACCTTGAGGGGTAAAGTTGAGGGTAGGCGTGAAGTGGGAAAGGCTTTTATGAGCAAATAAGAGGGGTGTAAAGAATTATCTTTATTGCACTGAATTAAGGTTTACAGAATACCTATAAATACAGAGACTAAGAAACTATTCTAGGAAAGTACATAAAACGCAAATCATCCTAACTATTTAGTGATTGGGTGATTGGTACAAGAGCATGTACCTTTCCTAATAGCTATAGGAACATCAAGATCGTTAAAGAATTCAGGAGGAATTTTTTCAGGCAATACTGAGGAAATATCAGGTTGAGAAGGATTCAGATTGCCTGACGTGTCCATAGACTCATAATTCAGGTTATCTGATTGATTCAGAATCAAGGGATTAGTCGGTCCTCTGCTCTTTTGATGATTCTTTCTCCTAGAGTAAACAAGAAGCTCAGAATTACATCCCTTAGGATCGGTTGGTAGTATTTCTCGCCCTCTGGAAGACTCAACAATGGCTGGCAACATAGTACTAGGATTAGTAGTATTCCTTTCAAAAAGATTTAAATTTATCCTTTGATTAGGTTCGGACTCCACAGGTTTCGGTAAAAGGTCTGGAATAACATCCCAAAAATTTTCTTCCACGCTTTTGTTTCTCCCCCTTAAGAAAATTCTTTTGAAAATAAGGTTGATTTTCAATGAAAGAAACATCTAAAGTAACAAAGATTTTCCTAGTAGTAGGATTAAAAAACATAAAACCTTTTTATTTGGAGCATAGCCAATAAAAACACACTTTTCAACCCGTGGATCTAATTTTGACTGTCCTTTGCTAGACAAATGAACATCACTTTTAAGGGTAAGTTTGATTCAAGATGAGTTCCAAGGAAAGTATATTTTAGAACTTAAGAGGTGTAGTATAATTTAGGACACGAGTGAGCATTCTATTAATTAAGTAACATGCTGTTAAAACAGCTTCTCCCCAAAGAAATTTTGGAACATTCATTGAAAACATTATGGCATGTGAAACTTCAAGTAAATGTTTGTTTTTTTGCTTAGAAATTCCATTTTGTTGAGGTGTATCAACACAACTAGATTGTTGATGAATACCCTTCTTTTTTAAAAAATTTCCAAGTATTTCTGAATAATATTCGGTGCCATTATCACTACGAAGAATTCCAATTTTAGTTTGAAACTGGGTTTCAATCATTGCATAGAAATTTTTGAACAAAGATTCAACTTCAGATTTTTCACTCATTAGGTAAACCCAACATAAATGAGTATGGTCATCAATGAAGGTGACAAACCATCTTTTGTCAGAAATCGTTTTGATCCTTAAAGGACCCCAAACATCACTATGAATTAAGTAAAATGGTCTTGAAGATTGATAAAACCTTGAAGGATAAAAGGTTTTATGACTTTTTGATAGAATGCAGTTTTCACAATATAATTGAGAACAATCCAAACCTTTAAATAACATATGAAAGAATTTCTTAAGATAAGGAAAACTAGGGTGTCCTAGCATATAGTGCCAGAGCATTACTTTATCCTTAATAGGAATAGAACTAATACTATTAAGACCTTGAGCTTTTTTACTTAGAGCTGTCATCTTCAAAATAGTAGAGACCGTCTATTATCTTAGCACTGCCTATCATCTTCCCTGAATTCTGATCCCGGAACACACAATGAGATTCAAAAAAGGTGACACGACAATTAGAGTCTTTTGATAGTTTACTAACTGACAATAAGTTACAGGCAAGTTTTGGTACATGAAGGACATATTTTAGGGATAAAGTTTTAGATAAATGTATCAAACCTTTGCCAGCAATTGGAGAAAAAGACCCATCAGCTATACGGATTTTTTCATGACCAGAATAGGGAATATAATTTTGAAACATATTAGGTAAACTAGTTATATGATCAGAAGCTTTTGAATCAATGATCCAAGGAGTAGGATATGGGGATAAATGACTAGATAGAGCCCTTGAAATCTTACCCGTTTGAGCCAAAGAAGCATTAGGAGTACTATATAATTCAGATTTGGATTTTAGCAGCTTTAGAATGCGATCAACTTGCTCATTACTGAAAGGGACAGACTCGGCCTCATGTGCAGCAGGTGTACGGTTGAATCTCCCTTCATGTTTTCCCTTCCAATTTGCTGGTTTACCGTGGATCTTTCAACAAGTTTTACGAGTGTGTCGCGGTTTATTACATTAGTCACACCATCCATGTCTTCTCATCTGGTTTCCTTGTAGTGTCACGGCTGATATAGGCTTCGGCTGTGGTAAAGCATAATTTTCTATGTTATTTCCAGAATTTCTAGAGACCTTCTTACCGAGCATGACTAGGCGGCGACTCTCCTCCAGACAAACTTCATAAAAGACTTCTCCAAGAGAGGGCATGGCCTCTAACCTCATCAAATTCCACATTCAAGCAAATCAGAAAGTTGAAAATCCGGTTGTCCTCCACGGTTTTTTGGTAGTGATTGCAGTCTTTAGTAGATTTCCATTCATAGTCGCTGAATAAGTCTAAATCCTACCACATACGTTTCAGTGAGTTAAAAAACTTGGTAACATTATCCTCACATTAGTGGATTTCTCCGAGTTTCAGCGTTAATTCAAACACTTGGGACTGATTTCCCAAATTTGAATACAATTGGTTGACGTTGTCCTACAGTTCCTTGGTAGTGTGAGAACACATGTAGTTTGAACTGATATCCTCCTCCATAGAATTCACCAGCCATGTCATTACCAACGAATTCTCAACGTCCCAAATAGGATAGGATGAATCTGTAGCAGCCGGTTCTTTCTTTTCTCCAGTTAGGTAGTCGATCTTCCCCCTGCCACGAATATACATTTTGACAGACTGTGACTAGCGTAAAAAATTTTCTCCATTCAACCGGATGTTAGTGATTTGAACAAAGTGAGAATCTGGATTAGAAACATGAGGCCTACTAGGATTTTATTGAATTTGGGAAGGAGATGGCTAGTTTACTAGAATGGTTGTTGATTCAAAAGTGTCAGACATGGTTGGACAAAAGAATGATTGAAGGGATTTTCTGGTTTTTTTTTTCCTTTGAATAAAGGTTGGCGGCTAGGGTTTCTATGATACCATATGAGCAAATAAGAGGGGTAAAAAGAATTATCTTTACTGCACTGAATTAAGGTTTACAGAATACCTATAAATACAGAGACTAAGAAACTATTCTAGGAAAGTACATAAAACACAAATCATCCTAACTAATTACACTTTATTCTAGTGGACTAAATCTTCCTAATTCCAGCCTATAATAATCTTTCTATTTACAGCCCTATGATTCGGTACATTTACTACCGAATATTCTATTTCCAACAGCTTTCTTTAGAGTATTGAGTGGAGTTTCAAAGGATAGGACTCGACTAGGCATCCTATTGATAAGATAGGCAGATGTTAAGACAACATCTCCCCACAACATTTTAGGCATATGGGCAGTAAACATCAATGCTCGGGCAACCTCAAGCAAGTGTTTATTTTTCCGTTCGACTACATTTTGTTGGGGAGTGTCAACACATGAACTTTGGTGAATTATTCCATTTGCCATTAGAAAGTCCCCTAAGATAGTGTTAAAATAATGCGTCCTATTATCTGTTCGCAAAATCTGAATTTGAGTTTGAAATTACGTTTGAACCATGGAGTAAAAAATTTTGAATACTTCACGGACATCCGTTTTGTTTTTCAGGAGCTAGACCCAACAAGTTCTACTATGACCATGTAACACTCTGAAGAATTAAATGAGATTAATTAAGATAATTGAGATTTATTAGTGTGCCTGATCTGAATTAATTAATTGGTTATTAATTAATAAATGTTTCTGGCGTGTAAATTTAAGTAATTCTAAGGTATTTTAATATTCTCAGTATTTATATTTTTACCCAGAAGTGTGTATGAGCACTCTCTAGACTGTTAATTTAAACATTTTGACACCTGTCCATTTTCTTTTCATTTTCATTTTCTTTTCCTTCCTTTCCTTTGTCCTTCCCGTGCACTCTCTCTCTCTTTCACTCTCTCATTCTCTCTCGCTCTCTCTCCCTCTCTCCCATTTTTGTCTCAAATTAACCGGATCTCGAACCAAAGAGGAATTTCAAAGAGTTTTCAACGTCAAGAGAAGGATTTGAGGTAAGATTTCTGAATAACTTCTCTTGAATCTCGGCTTTTTGGATTTAAAAACTTATTTTTGGTTCGAAATGGATTTTGAGTAAAACTATGGTAGAAATTGGAGATCCTGAGTTCTTTGGACTTGATTTAGTACCTAGAACCCGAATCTAGTAGTTGTCCCTTGAGATATTTTGATTTGAAACTAGATTTGCAGGTTTTTGAAGTGATTTTGTGAGTTTTCTCACACTGGTGTTCTTCACCGGTCGACCTGTGTGGTCGACCGGATTTTATTGGCCTTACCGATCGACCTGTTCGGTCGACCGGATTGCACACCACCGGTCGACCGGTGGTGATGCACTGTTCTGTCACTGTTCGATCGGTGTAGACGGGGTTTTACCCTGTTTGGCCTGAAAATGCTGTTTTGACTTCAGTTTTCGAGGAGAACTCAAATTAGCTTCATTTGGGGACTTAGAATGAATGAATTAGCATTTTTAATCCATGTTTTGAGATTGAAAACCCTTGGAATGATGATTTGAAACATGAAATGGTTTGTGAAACCGGTAATTGAATTATGACACACTAATAGGGAATCAAAGGATGTAATTGAAATTGAATTACTTTAGGAATGCGAATTGAGTCCTAAAGTACTGTCTTGTATCAGTGTTAGCTGAGGACTCGAATTGAGTGGCTTGAGGAAGCGGAAGCCGGAATAGTGCACCGCTAGCCACAAGTTTGATATTTACGAGGTATGATTTCTTATCATTTTCTTTGTGAGCCTGATTTTAAAAGAGTTTTGGCCTTGTAAATGCTTTAAAAAAAGGGCTTGTTTGCGAAAGAAAAATCTTTAAAACCATGGCTTGTTGTAGTTCATGGGACTCATGGCTTGTTGTAGTTCATGAGATTATAATGAACGATTTTATAAAGTTTAATGAATGATTTCTTAAGATAATAGATCTTGCGAATCGGTAAACCGCCTGATGGCCAAGATAGGATGTGGAGAGTGCATCCTTGGGCCAGAACCCAAAACCTGGCCCGGGGGTGATATGGCTTGTGCACGTGGTTGTGTAAGTAATTTATCATAGTATAAATTACTTGCTGATGCCTGTAATACAGATATTTTCAGATATATTTCCTTTGAGAAAAAAGATGTGAGGTTCCGGCTGTTGTGTTGGAACTGAATGTCTTATTTTATTCACTTATCCATTTATTTATTTACTTGCTTATTTTTTTATTCATTTATTTATAAAGTTATTTCAAAATATATCATACTGGGCATTTCGCTCACGTTTTATTATTTTATAAATATTAAACCCCTTCCAGGAAATTCTAGAAGCGGTGCGGAGTAACTGAGTTAGATTGCTACCACCCGTATTTGGAGAGGATTGTGTTTATCCTCCTTGATATAAATGTATCTCCTGTAAACTCTTATATTTGGGTTATTAGACTGTAGTTGATGTCTGTAATGTTATTTACATGTGTTATGTATGTATGATAATGAAGATCCTGTGGATAGATCATGTAATTTATTTTATGCACAATAGTGGGGCTCATTCAGAATTTTCCTTTATTATCATGCGTTTAACTCCTAATTGAGCTCCACGTCACCGATCCCTGCCCCGAGGCGTGTCAGAGTGGTATCAGAGCCCTTAGGTTAAGAAACCACAAGATTGTACATACATGTGTGACATCAGGAATCCATTGAACAGTCTAGTTTCTTTTCAGTTAAAGAAGATGCCGCCGCGTCGTAGGTCGGTTAACAACCCGGCACCACAGAACCAGGAGTTCATGGATGCCATGTATGCTGCTTTCCAAGGAATGACCACTCGAGCTCAGAATGAGCGACCGACCGAGGATAGGAAGTAGGGTTATTTTTGAGAATTTTGATGTGCACCAATCCCCACGTTCAATAGTGAGAGAGGACCCCAAGAGGTGGAATTCTAGTTTGATTCCATAGTTAAGCACTTGAATACTATAGGAGTGCCGGATGAATATTGGGTTGAATTTGCGGTGTACAAGATGGAAGGCCAAGCGAGCACTTTGTGGAAACAGGTGATGAGAAGGCTTAATATTGCGGAAATGAATTGGGAACAGTTTGAGGTTCTCTTCAATGAACAATATTTCCCTCAAAGCTATAGGGATGAAATGGCAATGGAGTTTATGTCCTTGCTTCAAGGTGATATGTCGGTGAAGGAGTATGAGGCAAAATTTAATGACTTGTCCCGCTTTGCGTCATTTCTTGTGGAGTATGAGCATTTGAAATGCCTGAAATTTGAGAAAGGTCTCGAGAATTATGTAAGGAGACCCTTAGTGGCTGTAAGGATCTGAAATTTTCGAGACCTGGTGGCTGCTGCTACAAGTGTGGAACAAGATAATTTAGCCTATCAGCAAAGCAAGGAAGTAGCTAGTCGAGTTTATGCTTCTAGTTGACCTATTGCTTCAGGTGGGCCACAACGGAGTGATAGAAGAAACCGCAATCAGGGACAGATTAGCGGGGAAATGATCAGTGGTGGCAGTAGTTCCCTTGGAAGTGACAGGAGTGGTCCCTACAGCCCTAAATGTCATTATTGTGGGCAAGTTGGCCATATTAGGAGGAACTGTCTAAATCAGAATCAGCCGCCGACTCAGTAATCTCAGAGTGAGGCTTCTTATGGTCAGGAGGACCACCGCAGTTTGTGCCGCCTTATCAGCCACAACTGTCGATGCCATACCCTCCTGTGTTAACCTACCGTCCGCCTCAATATCCACAGTTTCGGCCTCAGGCGCCAGGACCATTTTAGATTCCTCCGCCACAACAATATAGGCCATGGACACAACACCCCAATATTGGTGATAAAAGAAATGGGAAAGCGCAGGGACAAGCGTTTACTTTGACCGGAGGTAGTTCTTGAGGACAGGCTAGCAACACGGTGGTTGAGGGTATCTCTCACTCTTTAGCACATGTGTTGTTTGACACTAGTGCTACACTCTTTTATATCAAGTTCTTTTGTACGCATGTTCAAACTGAAATATGAGAACTTGGAAGTCCCAATGACGTTGAACTCCCCACTGGGATGTGTGGAGGTGTTGAATGTGTGTAGATCGTGTGAAATCACGATTGGGGGTGAGCGATTAAGAGTCGACTTGATTATCCTTCTGATGAGTCTGTTTAATGTGGTACTCAGAATGGATTGGTTGTTAAAATACTGTGCAATTGTTGATTGCTACCTTAGAAGAGTGACTTTAGTGACAAACTCCAGAGCGGTGATTGCTTATCAGGCAGACATGAATCAGAACGACTGTTGAAATTCAACGTTAGAGGACGTAGGAATCTAGCATGTTTTTCATTCTTTCTTACTTTAGAAGGTGAACCCGAGGTAATTGGAGACAATGCGGAGATTCCTGTGGTGGATGAGTTCGCGGATGTATTTCCTGATGAGTTACCTGGTTTGCCGCCGAATCGGGAGATTGAATTCTGCATTGATTTGGTTCTGGGAACGGCACCTATCTCTATTCCTCCATACCGGATGACACCTGCTGAAATGAGAGAATTAAGAAAGCAGCTCGAGGAGCTAGCGAAAAAGGGGTATATAAGGAATAATACTTTCCCTTGGGTGCACCTGTATTATTTGTGAAGAAGCACGACGGATCTCTTCGGTTGTGCATCGACTATCGTCAATTAAATGGGGTAACTATGAAGAATAAATACCCACTGCCGATGATCGATGATTTATTCGATCAATTGGGTGGATCCCAGTATTACTCTAAGATTGACTTGAGGTCAGAATACACCAGCTTAAGATTAAGGAGGAGGACATTTCGAAAACTGCCTTTAGAACTCAGTATGGGCACTTTGAGTTCCTGGTAATGCCGTGTGGGTTGACGAATGCCCCAACTACATTCATGGATCTAATGAACCGGGTCTTCCGGCCGTACTTAGATCAATTCGTGATCATCTTCATCGACGACATTCTGGTCTATTCGAAGACTTGGGAAGAACATGAGCAGCATTTGAGAATTATTCTTCAGACTCTTCGTGAGCACCAATTGTATGCGAGAAAGGAGAAGTGTGACTTCTGGCTGACGAAAGTGAAGTTCCTTGGTCATGTGATATCAGGACAAGGAATTTCTGTGGACCCTTCCAAGATCAAAACTGTGCTACATTAGGAAAGGCCGAAGAACGTGGCAGAGATTCAAAGTTTTCTCAGACTCCCAGGGTATTATCGACGTTTTGTAAAGGACTTTTCGAGCATTGCTGCACCGATGACTCGGTTGACCAGGAAAGAAGTCAGATTCGAATGAGACACTGAGTGTGAACATGCCTTTCAAGAATTGATGGTAAGGCTAACAAATGCACTAGTCCTTATTATTCCCAACTGCGAAGAGGCATATGAGGTATAGTCGGACGCCTTGGGGAGTGAACTTTGCTGTGTCTTGATGCAAGATGAACGTGTGGTAGCCTATGCATCTCGCCAATTGAAGCCACGTGAACGAAACTACCCTACTCATAATTTGAAACTAGCAGCGGTAATATTTGCTATGAAGATATGAAGATGTTATCTCTATGGAGCAAGGTTTCAGGTCTTTTCTGACCATAAGAGTTTGAAGTACTTGTTTACTCAGAAAGATCAGAACCTCAGGCAGAGGAGATTGGTGTAGTACATGGAAGATTATGACTTCACGCTGCAGTATTATCTAGGGAAAGCTAATGTGGTAGTTGATGCTCTTAGTAGGAAGACGTTGGGGACTTTGGCGTTATTAGCTCTGGAAGACTGGAAAAGGACTGAAGTGGTGAGCGAATATGAACTTCAGTACTACGAGGATTATAACCAGGCAATGGGGTATAATCTGATCCCCACACCGGCCCTTGTGCAGCAAGTTAAGCAGAATCAATGGCAAGATCCTCATCTGGTCAGAGACTGTTGGGTATCCGGATGGTATACTTGCCACATCTTACTCTGATGTCCGATTTGCGTAAATGAGAAGGCGTTGGAAAGCTTATGAAAGGTTCTACAGATTTGTATAAAATAAAGGAATAATTTCAGAATTTTAAAGGTCCAAAATAGAGTTGAAAATTAACGTCATGAAAATAGTCTTTTGTCTAAAAAGAAAAATCAAGAAAACCTTAGAATTTTCCGAAGATACTTAATTCCATGCATTATAACATGAAGTATATCATATCATGAACATATATTCATTTATCAAATCATCTAAAAAAATGAACATATATATAATTTCTATAAAATGGCATGAACTTGTTCTCGACACCTTGAGTCCTCGTCGCGTTAACCTGTAACAAATAACGCAACATGATGTTAGAATTAACTATATATAACACCATAACATTATTCAAGTTAATTCCTAATATCTATTTCTAAGAATTTTATTGGTTTAGAAAAATGGGTGTTACAAAAAAACTCAAATGCGTTAAAAAAATCCATTTTGTCAATTTCTTTTGTTGTGTTAGGGTTAGAACTTTTCCCCCAAAAAGAAAAATCTGATAAAAAATCAATCTTCATTGTAAATTTCCATGGTGAATCACTCCCAATGGCTGCAACATGGGGAAATATTGGTGATTTTAATCTTATTGACAGTAAGTTTGCTCATTCTTTTCTTTATTTGTTGCGTGTTTCAGAGAATCAACCCATAGCCCCAATCAAACCCAAATTTACCAGATTCAACGCAAATATACAAAAGCTTTGTTGTCTAATGTTAAATGATTTACCTTATACCGAATGCAGCCATAAAATTGTCTTCCCGGATTCTTCTTCATGTGTGATGTCTTCACTACCGGATCCAACCCACATCAATATTGAATAGGACCTAGGATTTCTTCGTTTACTCAACCGCTGCCACCACTGTTTGTACTGTAGGAACTTGCCATGGATGAACAAGGTGAGGAAAAAAAAGAAGCAAAATGGGAACGGAGAAGGTGATTTTTTTCAATAAAAATGGGGAATTAGCTTATTAGGAGGGTAAAAGCGTAATTACACTTTTAATTCTCACTAAATAAGTGACATGTGACATTTCCGTCACTCATTGTAACAGAAAAATAAAACTTGTTAACGGAACAAAGTTTGGGGAGAACGAATGCTACTTTTTAAAATTCGGGGGAATTTTTAAAATTAATCCTAGAAGCAACATATTCCTATAAACAATTCACGTTTTATATTCACTTTTATATTGTTGTATTCTCTCCAACAATTGTCTTCTTCAGGTTTTTATTTGGTTATATTGCCTTCTCATGAAAATGTTAGCTTTCATGTTAAACTTGAAAAATACTACAAATTACGATCGAGTATAACAAGTGTCCAATTTGATATTTAATTGCTATTGGCGGATTATTAACTTTTTATTCAATAATTACAACATTAGTGTTTAACTATTTTAATATGTTCACATTTACAAATTTCATAGCTTAATAATTAGGAATAAATTTATGAATAGTCCCTGAATTCTTTTCTCTTTCTAGAATTGGTCCCTATACTCAAATTTGTCTCATAAATAGTCTCACAACTAAAAAAGTATCTTATAAATGGTCCCTCTATTAAAATTTTAGATGGAAACTATTAAATTGGATGGTCGTTATAATTTTTGGGCTATTTTTAAGGTTTAATACTTCTCTTACTTTTTGTCTTGTTTGAGATCTCTAAATATTTTTTACTTCTTCCTACAACTAATCTCTAAATTTTTATTTTTTATCCGAGTGAATTTACGTTTTTAAATAGATGTAATACCTCTTACACAGTTAAGATAATTATTGTGAGAATTATTATTGTCATTACAATTTTTAAGTGTTATATAGTTTATATACTACTTTTTTCTTATGCACTTGTATCAGTGTACGCTACAGCAAGCTTTTATTTTTGTTTTGCAACTTTTACTACTCCATGTATTGTGCATTAGGTTTATTATTATTACTTTTTTCAGGTGAATGCATTATGGTAATTAAGCTATGGGTTATTCTTAAAAAAAAAAAAAAATTGCTATGGCTTATTATACATAATCAAATCAAATCTTACGATAAAATAATTTACCGAAAAAGAGGGTAGTATTTCTTTTGTGGTACTTTTTTTTTTGTTTTCAATTGGTAAGGATAAAGTGAAGGTGGCAATATCCATAAAATTAGAAAAAAGAAATAATGATAATATTCCCTTTAAATAACCCCAACGTAAGAAAAAAGAGTTTAAATTCTATCTACTAATAAAGAATATATAGTTTAGTTATTTTATAAAACATATATTGATTCAAACAAAACCCAAAGGAAAGGAAAGGAAAATAAGAACAGGCACTAATGTTAGAGGGGAAAAAAAATCAGCTACTTGATATAGAGAGAAGAAAAAAAAAAAAAACATTCAAGAACTGATTTTAGAGAATGGAAAAAAAAATCTTAAAAATAAAAATTATGGCTATTATTAATACCCCTTAAAATAAACTTATTCAATTCAGGGACTAATGGGACAAATTTAAGTACAATGACTAATTCTCTAGAGAGAAGAATTTAAGGACCTCTCATAAATTTATTTCTAATATGATAAAAAGGAGATACAACATTATAAGATAAAATTACAAATCAAATATGTTATTTTTCTACTTCTTAGTAAAGTTATAGCATAGACATCTTTCGGGGCGTTTTTTAGGCCGCCAGTGCATACAAAGAGAGGAAGACTTGACATGGTATTGAATTTCACGTCTGCGCGAGTTTTTAACTACAAATCCACTTGAAAGAAACAAAAGTTACCGATTTCGGATGGTCAAGGAAACGACATCAAGTAAACAAGCATCCAAAAAGTAGGAACATGTATGCATATTACGTAGACTTGAAGCTTGTCAGAGCAAAGAATTTAGGAGGAAAAAAAAAAAAAAAAAACAAAGAAGAAACAAACAATCAGACAAAATAATGCCTAGGCCTTTAAAAACCGCAGATAGTCATCTATTATAGTCATGGCAGATGAACAATAGCCAGAACCAAAAAGATTGTAATGATTCAAGTAATGGTACAGCAAATAAAGATCTCTTCTCTTCTCAAACCCTGGTTGCTTGGGCATCACCTGAAGAAATTAAAACAGTGAAGAACCAATTCAAAAGTTGAGTAGTTTGTTGAAAAATGCTTGGAGGCATTAGTGGTGTCTAACACCAAACCTAATAGAAGGTGAGCCTCACCTGAGGGCCAATGTTGTGGGACCCATCATCTACTATTATGTGGTGTTAGACACTACCAGCGGTGCCCATAGCATTGTTCTAGATATGGTTCATACTTGTACGTTAACAAGGCCAATAACTCCTATAATATCATGCTTGTTTCCTATTTACCTCGAAATAGGCATTGTAGAATGATCCTCCAAAGCCAGCACACCATGACATTCCAAACTCCGCCTCGTTATGTCCATCTATAGGGAAAGACAATCAACAGCATTGATGTCATGAATTTAAACAGTAATTCATAATTATAGTGAGGACACAAGATAGGTTAGAAATAAATAAGTTCATTGTATAGTGTTTTACAAGTTCTATTAACCATATAAACAAATCTAGTCGTGCTACTATACTCGAGGCATATAATCATTAAGTGTAATTTAACTGTTTCAAGTATGTTCATTATTATTTCACGTTTTACATTGGTAAGCAAATAAAGTTCCAGTATGCCTCAATCAACAAATGCACAGTAACGATTAAGAAGTATATTCCTCAAAAAATTTAAGTAACAGAAAAACACATAAGATCCTTTCAATAATTTTAGTCAACGCCCTTCATTTTGGTATATTAAAAAAATGTCTATTTTTTGAAAAACAAGTAAATCACTTATTGTCTTAGAGGTCAATCACGGATTAACTTGGTGGTCAATTACTGATTAACTGATATCAATCATTGATTAAACAAAAATCAGCGAGTGATTTACCACCAAATAAATTAATATTTTCTCAATATAAATTAGTGATATACTCCATAGACTATCAATCAATGATTTACTCAAATTCAATCATTGATTTACCACTAATCTCACTCTCTATCAGCCTCGTGACAGTGTCAGACCTGAGGCACGTGCCTGCATGCCCTTGGTGCCACTTGCAACCTCCCCCACAACGGTTGTTGGCCTCTCAGTGTCGGCATCAAAGGGGAAGAAGGGGATGAAGAGAGGAAGAGAGGAAGAGAGGGGAGGGAGAGAGCAGCTAGTAGGGGGGAAAAGAAAGGAAGCAGACCGTAGGAATACGGGAGACCGTAAACGAAAATCGGCTGTTCTTTAAAAACTAAACTCACAGGACATTGCTTAATTTATGTGGCCAGAAACGGCTGTTCTCTGCAATTTCTCTTCTTAAAAGTTGCACTAACCCCCTTAACTACACTTCTTAGTTTCCTCTTAAGCCTACAGGTATTCCCTAGATCTCGTAAAATCCAAAAAAAAAAAAAAATTATTCTAATATGACTCTTTTGTCTTCAGTGTAACACAACCTCAACTTGTATAATTTAAATCTTCTTAAGTTCCCATCATCAAATTTCAAACTTTTTTAAGTAACTAATATTAGAAACCAACAGCAGTCCGAAGAATTTAATGCTTTCAAAAGATTACCATTGCATCATACGTTCTTCTGGATTACAGGGCACATGTAGCTCCTGAAATAATTCACATCCAAGAATATATTCTGGCACAAGAAGTTAAATATATAACAACTTACAATAACATGCAGGGTCGACTATAACAGGCTCCCCATTTTTGTCGGAGCTGATATTTCCGCTCCATAAATCTCCATGCAACAAGCATGGCTCTATTATCACGTCATCAAAGAGTGGTCCCATACTTTTCACCAACCTCTGTCCTGAAATAAACAATCAAATATCAAGCTCATCAAATTTTTGCTGCTTTTTTTTTTTTGTCTTTTTCTTCTGATTCATAAGGAGCCTAGGCTCTCTGGGAGTTAGTGAACACAGACCAGGTCCAGAAAGAATAAATCAATAATGAAAGAGAACCTTAGACTCCATAAATTTTAACTTCTTAACTATTAACCATAGAACCTGAACCAGAGGGACAATACACCATTCAAATTGCACAGCGTGCCACCCTTTTCATGTTGCTTAAATACCATAAATGATAAATATAGTTAGGCATGATAATTATGATGATTTGAATCACGTTAAAATTTCCAATAACAAGGTCACCTTTATCATAAATGCTACTATCACCATACTGATCTCGTGCTAGCTGCAACTGAAAACCCAATCTATGCTCCCCGTAAAACTGAATCCAATCTGATGTCCAAGTATTTACCTGCGGAGTGCTGCAAGGTAAAAGAATAAACCACTTCATTACAACTTAGTCAGCATCCTGACAATACTCCTATTCTGTTTAATTCCACTGAATTGCGTGTTCACAAGTGTATATAATGCTTTTGCATATCCCATAAAATTACCTTCCAATAGTGTTGTCAACATCAAAACCAAAGCCTTTTTCAGATTTTCCAGCTTTATGCAATTCAGCTAGTTTCGTCCCGAGAACAGACTGAAGACAAACAAATTCAACAAAATTGAATAGCAAATTATTTCGAGTGATATTAGCTTTATAGCAATGATTTCAATATCCCTCACCTGATCGCCTCTTGACGCACCAAATTCAATAAATTCCATGATGATGTACGAACCACCTGTAGGTAGTGACCCTACCTTCAATGCTCAAGAACAAGTTCAACTGAGTACTGCATTCATCTTGCAAACTCAATGTTGATACTTGATATTGAATCCTAATTTGACAATTATGAATCTGTTACTACATAAATTGCTTTAAGTTTCTACACCTTGAATGGCTTTGGTACACGGATTGATTTGGTTTCATACATGGCATTCAACCCAAGAGCTTCTCCCTCAAACATTGATGGTCCAATACTCCTGATTCATGTTTTAAATGACTTGATTAATATATTATAGAGACTCAGAGACGCAACTTGATTTTGGATGGGAAGTGCACATACAAAATGTCTGAACATCAAATACCTATTTGTTTTTACAAAGAAAGAACCAGCATCAGTGTCGTAACGATTAGCACGGTTGATGCAGCCGCCGCCTACAGAACTAATTCTTGTTATTTCTGTTGCTTTTCCTTCTGAGAGAATCCATTCTCGGATTGGGTCATCACTCATTGCCGCCACTGTCAAACAACTCAAAAAAATACGAGTTACTGCACAGAACACATGACTTGCTTTTGGAAATTTATGGCAGAAGAACAAAGCCTAACGACTAGTTGTTCAATGAAATATGTTCCGTTACAGTTCTACCTTTTATTATTTCTTTTAGGACAGAGGGCCTAAAGAGAGAAAATATTGTGCATGTAGAATGAAGCAACACCTCAACAACAGTAAAGTTCTAGTCAGGCTAATTAAAATGTGATTCTTACACTACGAGATGTGCCTCCAGAACATAGGAAATCATCAATACAAAGAGAGAAACAAACTGTTTAAAGATAACCGTACAGGTAAAATACTAACTTCACAGCAAATCAGACACTAAGTAGAAGTAACTTTCTGGTACAAAAGGCAGACACAATTTCAT
>NW_010359172.1:235775-237069 GCF_000414095.1 Morus notabilis | reverse complement strand
TAACTAAATAAAACCCAAAAGTTGCACTGGTTTTACAGGGAACCAAAAATAAAAAATAAAAAAAAAATCGATTTCGAACAACTTAATGCGAAAATAAACAGCCGTTTTACATTATAAGGAAGTGTGAACCCAAAATAAGCATCTATTTTTACCTTGCTCTGTTTTTCGCTTTGTTTTTTTTTTTCTTTTCAAGTGTGAAGGTTGAACAAAAGCTCCCGAGTTGCGGCGGAGTGAGAGTTCGACAGAGCTTGGTTTACGGCGGCGGCGGTTTAGGAGAGAGAGAGTGATGGAGGAGAGAAAGATAGAGAGAGAGATGAAAGACAGGAAAATTAAGGCGCAGAGGAGGGAGGCGCTTTAGGTTAGGCGGATTCTCTTTTCTTTAGGCTTGCTTGGGGGATTCCTCAAAACTACATGTCGTTTTGTACGAATGGTGGTTTGACGCAGTAAAAAACTCTCAGAAATAATTACATCTAATTTTTTTACTACAGTAAAAATGTCTCACATAAAGTCACATCTTAACTCGAATTAAAAACTTGAATCGGCGAACTAAACGGGCTCGCGAAATGTGATTAGGTATACTTTTCCCATCCCGCCCCCGCTTTTACCTTTACCTTCTATATCCATTCCCATATATTTGGGTATTTGAGGTGCGTTTAATTACAGCGGGAGAAATAGTAATAAGAATAAGAATAGTAATATTAATAAAATAGGAAAAGAATTGATTTATTTATTTAATTGTAATTTTAAAAATACTATAAAATGGAACATGAAGGGCGTGTTTAGAACTCGTTCTAAAATAATTTTATTTTTTGTATAAAAATAAAAATGAAAACGTTTTCAATCTCAGACAGAAATCATTTTTAAAATTGCGTTTGGTAGTTTTATCAAGAGATTGTTTTCAGTATAAAAAAACTCATTAATGTTTTTCTCTCTCTAATCGAGAGAGGAAAAAATAAAAACAAAAAATGAAAAATGACTAAAAGTCATTTTTCATTTCTCTCTTATTTTACACTAAACTAAAAAATCATTTTCGTTTTCATTTTTTGTCTTTATCGCGTCAAACGACGTTTTAGAAACGTTTTCATTTTTTCTTTCTCGAAAACGTAAAAAATAAAAATATGATCAATTCCAAACAATGTCGAATATTTTCATATTGATAAAAATACCCTTATATTATATATAACATTAATATTTAATACATCAATATAATTAATATAATATATAAAATGTAATATAATATAATAAATTTATTATTATATATTTATGATATATAATATAATAATATTATTAAAGT